>NC_062560.1:52963118-53073716 GCF_016906955.1 Phacochoerus africanus
TTCTAGGTTGGTTTTATGATTGATCCTTCTCATTGTGGTTGTGGGCCTTTTTTTTTTTGCCTCTTTTCGTTCCTGGTAATCTTGTATCAGA
Source organism: Phacochoerus africanus (assembly GCF_016906955.1). Classification (NCBI taxonomy): domain Eukaryota; kingdom Metazoa; phylum Chordata; class Mammalia; order Artiodactyla; family Suidae; genus Phacochoerus; species Phacochoerus africanus. The sequence continues at coordinate 52,963,210 of NC_062560.1, forward strand.
TGCCAGACATTGTGAATCACCTTGTTGCATGCCGAATTTTTCTATTCATGTGCCTTTTCTTGAAATTTTTTTTTCGGCATGTAGTTAGTTCCTTAGAAAATATTTGATTATTTTAGGTCTTTCCTTTATAATTTTTAAGGCGGATCCAGAAGAATGCTGGTCTACAGCCGGTTTTTCTCCATTACTGAGGTAAGACTTTCCTGAGTACTCTATCCAATGCCCCTTGAATATTGAATTTAATCTACTTGGTGGGAACAGGCAAAATTCCAAGCCCTGTGTGAGTGCCAAATTGTTTCCTCTAATTATTTCAAATGGTTCTTTCCCCAGCCTTGCATATGCTGTTCAGTGCTGGTGAACGCTTGAAGGGGACCCTTCGGGATGTCTTGGGTTCTCTCGAAGCAGTAATATGGGACAATCATAAGGTTTACCATGTTTGTTTCTATTTACAAAGATATCTGCTGCCATTTCCTTGACTGTATATATGCCCTCATTATATAGCTCAGACATTGACACCCTATAGTGGGGCTTCCCTCCAGGAATGTCTTCTATACCATATTCAAGCCTGACATCCCATACTGGGATACATCTTTCTAATGAAGCCTTTTCACCTTGCTCAGGCATGATTCCCAGTCAGGTCATGCCTCATTTCATGTGGTACCCTCCTTCTTACCCAGCTTATTCCATGCCAGGCATAATCTCCTACTTACACGGACATCTCCTAACTCCAATTAGGCTCTTACACTCCATACTACACCCACCCCTTGATACCCCTGATTTTAAGTTGCCTTTCTCACTCTGCCTAGGTTCAAATGCATTGTGCTTAGTTGTTCCTCGGTATCGATGCCCTTGTCACCCTTTTGGATTTCCTGCACCCCAATATGGATGCCTTTCTCACCCCCACTCAGGCTCTGACTCCCATGCCGGGCTGTTCTTCATCCCAATCCATGTGTATGCTGTCTTCATCCCATTAGGGCTCTGGGACCTCGTGCCTGCTTCTCCTTTCGTGTGGCTGCCCTCCTCACCCTACTGGGCCCTGAGTCACACTCCAGGCCACTCCCTTGTACGAATGCCCTTCCTGTACTGCTTTATATATCCTCTGTGCTGAGATACTCCACTGTGTGAATGTTCTCCTTACTATGCTTTGGCTCTGAGACCCACATTGTGTTTCCCTCAATGTGTGAATGTGCTCATCACCTTGTTCAGGCTCCAATACCTCACACTAGGCTGTCTTTCCATAAGAAAGTTCTCATGCTGCTTAGCCTCTCACATCTGACATCAGTATTCCTCCTATGTGTAAGCCTCTTCATCCTGCTGTCCTGATTGGTTTCTGATATCCACATATCAAAATATCCTCCTATGCATTGATACCCTTTTCATACTACTCAAGTATTTACAATCTGTTAGGTCTAACACAGATCCCCTTACCTCCACCCCTAATACTGTATCCTACTTTGTCTTCCTCTCCCCAGTGGCTTTAGGAATCAATTTTAGGGGAAGGGGTAGGAGAAGGAGAAGTCTAGTAGCATCTGTTCTGATGTGTTACAGGAAATTCTTGTGAAGCCCCACTAAGAATGGAATAATAAATCGTGTCTCTTGCATGCCCTCACACATCCTTGGAACTTAAGAATTCCTTTCATATAGTGATGGCAAATATAGGACAAGATTAAGAGACACTTGATGTATCTAGACTGTTAGAACCTTATCAATAGAGGGAAAATTAGGGAGTACTAATACCTAATATATCTTCAACCTCAAAGACTCAACATATTATCAGCAACCCAGGTTCTTGTTATATTTTGTGCTTTGCCATCCTCAGAATATTGGCGTTTGTCCCTCACGTTGCACAAAAATGGCTGTCACTGTTCTAGGCCCCGTAATGCATTGTGGAAGAACAGAATATTTTTTTCTTTGTATTTCCTTGAAAAAATTCTACTAGAAGTCCTCTATCAGGCTTTCCCTTCCACCTCATTGGCCACAATTATATCACAGTTTAAGCCTAAGCCAATTATTTTCAAGGAGAGTGAAGTCTATGTGATTGGTTCAAACCAATTATTGTTCACTTCCTGGCCTGAAGGTGGTGGTTTAATATGAAATTTAAATGTATGGATATCGAAAAAATACTGGGATCTGTTGGAAGGTAGAAAGAAATGGATGTTTGGAGGCAATCGGCATATTCTTTCACACACTTCACCATATTCTCTCCAGGGCTCCTTCCCTGAGTGATAGCATTAAAGATATTATGGATGACAACATATTCACAAATAGTGCATTTTTATATTGATCACTACTATGCCAGTAGGACTGGCAGGGCCAAATACCTAAGACACTCTCGAGACCAAATATATTCTCCCATTCACCACTGGAATTTTCCCCATATGTCTCATGGTTTTCTGTATAAACTCCCCCAAACTCCACTCTAGCTCATACAGTCTCACCATTGTCAGAATATCAGACAGAGTGGTATCTTATTCTTTTTGAGGCTTTACTTTTTAGAATGTTTTTAGATGCACTGCAAAATTTACTGGGAATTATACAGATTTTCCATATATCCTTATCTTCACATACACACAGCCTCCCCCACTATCAAAATCCAACACCATAGTGGTACATATGTTACAATCAATGAACCTATATTGACACATCATTACCCAAAGTTTAGATTAGGGTTTACCTTGGGGTAGTACATTCTATGGGTTTTGGCAGATGTATAATGACATGTATCCACTATGATAGTATATAGAGTATATTCACTGCCCCCAAAATCCTCTGTGCTCTGCCTTGTTATTGTCCCTCCACTGTAACCCCCTAGCAACCACTGATCTGTATACTGTTTCCATATTTTTGACCTCCTAGAATGTCATATAGTTGGAATCATGCAGTCTGTAGCCTTTTTGGGTTGGTTTCTTTTATTAGTATATGCACTTATTTCCTCCATGTCTGTTCATGAATTGCAGACCTTTTCTTCTTTCTCTTCTTTTCTTTTCTTGCTTTTCTTTCCTCCTTCACCTTTTCTTCCTTTCTTTCTTTCTTTTTTTTCTTTTCTTTTCTTTCTTTTCTTTCTTTCTCTTCTTTCTTTCTTTTCTTTCTTTCTTTCTTTCTTTCTTTCTTCTTTCTTTTCTTTTTCTTTCTTTCTTTCTTCTTCTTTCTTTCTTTCTTTCTTTCTTTCTTCTTCCTTCCTTCCTCCTTCCTTCCTTCCTTTCCTTCTTTCTTCCTTCCTTCCTTCTTTCTTTCTTTTCTTTCTTTCTTTCTTCTTTCTTTCTTTCTTTCTTCTATGGCTGAGCGCACTGTGGCATATGGAATTTCCCAGTCAGGCTAAGGGCTGAATCAGAGCTGCAGCTGACACCTATTGCACAGCCCACAGTAATACTGGATCTCAGCCACACCTGCACCTACTATATGCCACAGTCTGGGCAACACTGAATCCTTAACCCAATGAGAGAGGCCAAGGATCAAACTTGCATCCTCACAGAGACTATGTTGGGTCCTTAACCCACTGAGCCACAATGGAACTCCAGTAGCTCATTTCTTTTACACATAATAATATTCCATAGTCTGGATGTAGCACGTTATTATACATTCCACTGAGGGATATCTTGTTTGCTTCCAAGTTTTGGCAAATATGAATAAAGCGGCTATAGTGTACAGATTTTTTATACATAATTTTGAACTTATTTGGAGAATGAATACTGCATGGTATTTAAGAGTATGTTTAATTTTGTAAGAAATTGGCAGCTGTATTCTACAGTGGCTGTACCATTTTGCATTCCCACAGCATTAAATTAATATCTGTTGCTGCACATTCCACCGGTATTGTGTTGTCAGTGCTCTGGGTTTCTTGGCCATTCTAATATGTGTTGTGTTATCTCAATGTTGTTTTAATCTTCAATTTTCTAATGACGTATCATATTGAGCATATTTTCATATGATTGTGTTCATTTCTATCTTTCTTGGTAAGGTATCCTCAAGGTATTTGGTTTATTTTTTAGTTGGGGTGTTCATTTTCTTATTGTTGAGTTTTAGGCATTCTTTTATTTTGAATAGCAAATCTTTTATCAGATATCTTTTGCAAATATTTTCTCCCATCTGTGGCTTGCCTTCTCATTCTCTTCATAGTATCTTTCACAGGAGAGGAATTTTAATTTTAATGAAGTCCAGTTTATGATTCACTTCTTTCTTAGTCACACATTATGTGGCTTATCTAGAAAGTCTTTGACATACCCAGGATCAACTACTCTATTATCCTTTTTTTTTCTTTTTAAGGGCTGCACCTGCGGCATATGGAGGTTCCCAGGCTAGGGGTCTAATCAGAGCTACAGCTGCTGGCTTACACCACAGCCATAGCAATGCCAGATCTGAGCTGTGTCTGTGACCTGCACCAGAGCTAAAGGCAACACCGGATACTTAACCCACTGAGCAAGGCCAGGGATTGAACCCACAACCTCATAGTTCCTAGTCGGATTTGTTTCCACTGTGCCACAATGGGAAAACTGGTCTATGATCCATTTTGATTCAATTTTTGTGACAAGTGTAAGGTCTGTGTACAGATTTTTTTTTTTGCTTATGAATATCCAGTTGTACCAGTACCATTTGTTGAATAGACCCTCTTTACTCCATTGTATTGCCTTTGCTCCTCCTTCATCAAAGAGCAGTTGATGACACATATAGAGGTTTATTTTTGGGGTTTATTCTGTTCCATTGATCTATTCACCTATTCTTTCACCAATGCCACACTGTCTTCATTATTGTATCTTTATAGTAAGTCTTGAAGTCAGGTTTTTTTGTCTTCCACCTTCGCTCTTCTCCTGAAGTATTGTCTTGGCTATTCTAGGTGTTTTTGCCTCTCCATATAATCTTTTTTTATGATTTTCTTTTCATTTTTTCTTCCAGTTTTATTGAGGTATAATTGACATACTACACTGTATAAGTTTGTGTACAACATACTGATTTAACTTACTTCTATCAGGAACTGATTATCACAAAAAGTTTAGTGAACATCCACCATTTCATGTAGATATGAAATTTATTAAATAGAAGGTAAAATAAATAACATTTTCCCTTGTGGTGAGAACACTCATGATTTTACTCTCAACAATTTTCATATAACCTACAGCAGCATGTATCATGTTGTACATTACATTTCTAGTACTCATTTATCTTATAACTGGGAATTGTACCTTTTGACTGCCTTCATCCAATACCCCCTACCTCCACCCACAACCTGCTCTGGTAACTACAAATCTGATCTCTTTTTCTATGATTGTTTGTTTTTGGAGTATAATTGACCTACTATACATCATAGTGATTCTATATTTCCATACATTCCAGAAATAATGAAAATGATAAGTCTAGTTACAATATATCACCATATGTTACATAGTTATTGACTGTATGCCCCAACATATATTTCATAACCATGACTCATTTATTCTGTAACTGGAAGTTTGTGCCTCTTAACCTTACTCAACTATTTACTTCCTACCCTCACTCTCATTCCCTTTGAAAATCATCTATTTGTTCTCTGTATCTATAACTCTGTTTCTGTTTTGTCATGTTTATTAATTTGTTTTGTTTTTAGATTTAACATATAAGTGAAATCATACAGTATTTGTCTTTATATATGACTTATTTTACTGAGTATACTACTCTCTAGGTAGACCCATGTTGTCACAAATGTCAATATTTTATTCTTTTTTTATGGCTGAATAATATTCCATCATATGTATGTGTGTGTATGTATATATTCATATGTATATGTGTGTATGTATATATATTCATATGTATATGTGTGTATGTACACACACACACACACACACACACACACTACTTAGTATTTATCCACTCATCTATTGATGGATACTTAGGTTGCTCCAATATCTTGGCTATTGTAAATAATTTTGCAATGAACATAGGGATGAATATGACTTTTCAAATTAATGGGTTCTTTTTTTCTTCAAATACATACACAGGAATGGAATTGCTGGATCATATGGTAGTTTAATTTTTAATTTTTTAAGGAATCTCCATACTGTTTGCCATGGTGGCTGCACCAATTTACATGTTCACAAACAGTGCATGAGGGTTCCCTTTTCTCCACATCCTCATCGACACTTACATTTTTGATAACAGCCATTCTGACAGGTCTGAGGTAGCATCTCACTGTGGTTTTGATTTGCATTTTTCTAGTGTCTAGTGATGCTTTTGGCTGTCTGTATGTCTTCATTGGAAAAATGTCCATTCATGTCTTCTGCCCATTTAAAATTTTTTTGATGCTCTTGCATGTGTTCTTTGTATATTTTGGGTATTAAGCCCCTATTCAGATATATCTCCCATTTAGTAGGTGGCTTTTTTGTTCTGGTTGAAATTTCCTTCACTATGAAAAAGGTTTTTTATTTAATTTTATAAAAATTTTATTTTAAATTTTATTTTTTATTGAAGTATAGTTGATTGAAGAAGCCTTTTTGTTTGATGTGGTACATATGGTTTGCTTTTGTTTTTGTTTTTGTTTCCCTTGCCTGAGGAGACACATCAAAAAATATTGCCAAGATTAATGTTAAAGAGCTTACTGCCCATGTTTTCTTCTAGGAGTTTTGGAATTAATTTTTGTGCATAGCATGAGAGAGTAGGCCAGTTTGATTCTTTTGCATGTAGCTGTCCAATTTTTCCCAATGTCATTTATTGAAGAGGCTTTTTTTTGCATTGTATATTCTCGTCTCTTTTGTCATAGACTAATTGACCGTATAAGCATGAGTTAATTTCTAGGCTCTCTATTCTGTTCCATTGATCTATGTGTCTGTTTTTGTGCCAGTACCATGCTGTTTTTGATTACTGTAGCATTGCAGTATAGTTTGAAATCAGGAAGCATGATAGCTCGAGGTTTTTTTCTTCTTCTCTTTCTTAAGATTATTTTGTATATTCTGGGTCTCTTGTGTTTCCATAGGAATTTCGCTTTATTGTATTATTTATGACTGCACGCATGGCATATAGAAGTTCCCAGGCCAGGGACTGAATCCAAGCCTCAGCTGCAACCTGTGCTGCAGCTGTGTGGCAATGCCCACCAGAGATCGAACCTGTGCTCTCAAGCTGCTGCAGTTGGATTCTTAACCCACTGAGTGACATCAGGAACTCCTCCATACAAATTTTAGAATTATTCGTTCTAGTTCTGTGAAAAATGCTTTTAGTGTTTCATAGGGATTGTGTAGAATTTTTTAGGTCATCTTGTGCAGTGTGGTAATTTTGACAACATCAATTCTTCCAATCCAGGAACATGGCATGGCTTTTGACTGTTTTTGTCATCTTCATCAGCATCTTAGAGTTTTCTGAGTACAAGTCTTTTACCTCCTTAGTTATTTTCTTACTAGGTATTTTATTCTTTTCGATGTGATTGTAAATGGGATTGTTTTTCTTAATTCTTTTTTTTCTGATACTTTGTTGCTAGTGTATAAAAACTAAATAGATTTCTGGGTTAATTTCGTATCCACTAACTTAAATTTACTGAATTCGTTAATAAGGTCTAGTAAGGTTTTCTTTGTAGCATCTTTAGAATTTTCCATTTACACTATCATGTCATCTGCAAACAATGACAGTTTACTTCTTTCTTTCCAATTTGGATGTCCTTTATTTATTCCTTTTTGGGGGAGGTTCTGATCCTGGACTTTTCGTTTGTTGGGAGTCATTTTATTACTGATTCAATTTCATTACTAGTAATTGATCTGTTCATATTTCCTAGTTCTTCCTTGGTTGAATCTTGGGAGATCATGTATTCCTAGGAATTTGTCCCTTTTATTTTATTTTATTGTTTTCTATTTTATCGTTGTATAATTTTTCATAGTAATCTTTTTTTTTTGTATTTCTGTGGTGTTGGTTGTATCTTCTCCTTTTTATTTCTGACTTTATTAATTTTGTCCCTCATTTTTCTTGATAAGTCTGTTTAAATGTTTATCAACTTTATCATTTCAAAAAGTCAGCTCCTAGTTTCATTCATCTTTTGTATTGTTTTTTATTCTTTCAATTGTTTCTGCTCTGATCTTTATGATTGCTTTCCTTCTACAAATTTGGATTTTGTTCATTCTTCTTTTTCTAGTAAATTTAGGTTTAATATTAAGTTGTTTATTTGAGATTTTTCTTGTTTCCAAGGTACAATTTTATCATTATGAACTTCCCTTTTAGAACTACTTTGCTGCATTCCATAGATTTTGGATTATTGTGTTTTCATTTGATGTGTCTCCAGATTTTTTTGAATTCCTCTTTAGTTTTTTAGAGGTCTATTGATCATTCAGTAGCATATTGTTTAGCCTTCACGTGTCTGTGTTTTTGTAGTTTTTTTCTTGTATTTAATTTCTAGTCCATACCAGAGTGGTCAGAAAAGATGCTTGATATGATATCAATTTTCTTAAATTTACTGACACTCGTTTTGTGACCTAGCATGTGATCTATCCTGGAGAATGTCCCATGTGCACTTGGAAAGAATGTGTATTCTGCTGCTTTTGGATAGAATGTTCTACATATACCTAAGTTCATTCGGTCTAATGTGTCTTTTAAGGCCAGGGTTTCCTTATTGATTTTCTGTCCAGAGGATTTACCCATTGAGTTAAGTTAAATTCTCCTAGTATTATTGCCAATTACTGTCAGTTTCTCCCTTTTATGTCTGTTAATCTGTGCTTTATCTATTTAGGTGCTCTTATATTGGGTGCATTATATATTTATAGCTGCTATATCTTCTTTTATTAATCCTTTAATTATTATATAATATCCTTCTTTGTCTCTTGATAAAGTCTTTGTTTAAAGTCTATTTCATCTAACATAATTATTGCTACCCCTGCTGTCTATTTCCTTTTGCAATGGAATATCTTTTTCCATTTACCTTTAAAGTAATTTTTTTTGTAGGTGTGTACTTACTGCAATTTTGCTAGCTGTTTCAGGTTTTGTTTGTAGTCTTTCGTTTGTTTGTTTCACCTGCTTTTGCTCTGTTCCCTTGTAATTTGATGACTATCCTTAGTGTTATGTTTGGGTTCCTTTTCCTTTTTTAGTGATTACTATAGATTTATGATGTGCATACATAGATATATGATGCCCATATAGCAAACTATATATATTTGTGATTATTTTAAATTGCTGATATCTCAAGTTCAAATGCATTTTCACAATCTTGCATTTTATCCCCTTCCCCATGTTTATTGCTTTGACATCTTATTTCATATTTTGTTTTTTCTGTGTATCCCTTAGCTGCTTATTATGGATATAGATGGTTTTAATCCTTTGTCTCTTAACTTCCCCACTAGCTTTATACATAATTGATTTACTACCTGCATTTTATTTTTGCCTTTGCCAATACGTTTTTTCCTTTCTTAATTTTTACATTTCTAGTTCTGGCCTTTTCTTTTTCACTAGAGAAGTCCTTCTAACGTTTCTTGTGAAGTTGGTTTGGTAGTCCTTAACTCTCTTAGATTCTGCTTGTCTGTAAAACTTTTGATCTCTCTATCAAATCTAATGAAAGCTTTGCTGGGTATAGTATTCTTGGTTGTAGGTTTTCCCCCTTTCATCACGTAAAATATATTGTGCCACTTCCTTATGGTCTGAAGATTTTCTGCTCAAAAGTTGGCCTATAGCCTTATGGGAGTTCCCTTGCATGTAACTTGTTGCTTTTCCATTACTCCACTTAATATCCTCTCTTTATCTTTGATTTTTGCCATTTTAATTACAATGTGTCTTTGTATGGTCCCCTTTGTGTTGATCTTGTTTGGAACTCTCTGTGCTTTCTGGACCTGGATATCTGTTTCCTTTCTCAGGCCTAGGGAAATTCACAGTTATTACATCTTCAAATATGTTCTCAGATACTTTCTCTTTCCTTTTCCTCAAGGCCCCTATAATGTGAGTGTTCAAACACTCGATATAGTTCCAGTGGTATTTTAAATTAACCTTTTTTTATTCTTTTATTTCCATTCAGTGTCAGTAGTTTCTACTACTCTGCTTTCCACCTTGATGACCTCTTCATCTGTATCATCTAATATACTGTTGATTCCTTCTGGTGTATTTTTTAAAACTTCAATTATTGTATTCTTCATTACATTTTGGCTCTTTATTTTTCTCTGTTAAAAATTCCTAACTTCTCACTTTGTTCATCCAACCTTCTCCTTGGTTGTTTGATCAACTTTATAATCATTACCTTGAATTTTTTATTTGGTGGAATGCTACTATCTATTTAAATCTTCTTTTGGGGTTTTATTTTGTGCCTTTATTTGGAACTTGACAGGGCACCTCTTACATGGCTACAGGTGTTGGGGGAAAACATCCTCAGTCATCTCTGACTACAGAAGTGGGCATAGCCTGCCACCATGAGGGGTCTGTGAAGAGGCACCACATGCAGCCCCAATCACCTCAGATGTCAGCACAGAAGAGGGCATTGCAACTGAGAATCACTCACTGTTGCTCTCACTACCCTTGGAAGGAGCACACCCTGACTCTGCTACTGACAAATGCCTAAACATGCCTGAAGGTCACTGCCACATCCCAGGGCCTTGCAACAGGGAGAAACCTGTGCCACCTTCCTGTGGGTCCTTGACACTGTTGAGGGCCCCACAACCAGGCACTGGCTACTAGCCCTGCACATTGCCTCCTCTGTGGAAGCACAGGCAGCACTGTATCAAGAGATAACATTCTGCACCCACTGAGGAAAGAGACAGCAAGCATCCAAAACCAAAGAAACCCTCCTGACAAAAATAAATATTAAGCCCTCACAAATTACCCAGGGGTGCTCTCACATATAAATAGCATCCTGAGACTATATTAGTTGTTTTCCCTCAACTCACAGTATAAGAAAAATATAAGCAGAATTAAGAAGCTCAGAAACCACTCCCTATTTAAAGGACATGTGAAATCCTCTGAAGGAGAAAAGAATAAAACAGACTTTTATAGTCTAACAGACACCAAGTTCAAAAAGGAGATAGTGAAAATTAAGAGTAATTAAGAGCAGACGTTAACAGTAAAGAAGATAAATTTAGAAAGGAAATAGAAAATATAAGGAGGAGCAAAGAAAAACTAGAAAATTCATTTTCAGAGATTCAAGGTGAGTTAAAGGCACTGAGGAAGAGAATGAATAAAGCAGAGGAATGAATTAGTGACTTGCGAGATAGAATAACTGAAATCAGGCATTCCCATAGTGGCTCAGTGGTAACAAACACAACTAGAATCCATGAGGACATGGGTTTGATCCCTGGCCTTGCTCAGTGGGGTTAAGGATCCAGAAATGCTGTGAACTGTGGTTTAGGTCATAGAAGCGGCTTGAATCTGGCTTTGCTGTGGCTGTGGCATAGGCCATCTGCTACAGCTCCATTTCAACCCCTTGCCTGGGAATGTCCGTATGCCATGGAGTTGACCCTAAACACACACACACACACACACACACACACACACACACACACACACACACACACACGAATAATGGAAATCACTCAATCAGGACAGAAGACAGAACCAAATGAAAAAAATATGAGAGTAATACAAGAGATCTATGGGATAATATAAAGTAGGCCAATCTATGCATATTAAGGATTCCAGAAGGAGAAGGAAAAGAAAAGGGGATTGAAAAATATATTTGAAGAAATTATGTCTGAAAACTTTCCAAATCAAGAGGAAACAGATATCAAGACACAGGAAGCACAAAGGAGCCACCCCCAAAAATTGAACCCAAAGAGTTCACACCAAGACATATTATAATAAAAATGGCAAAAGTTTAACATGAGAGGGTTCTAAAGGCAGAAAGAGAAAAACAAAGAGTTAATTATAAGGGAACCCCCATGAGGCTATCAGTTGATTTCTCTGCAGAAACACTGCAGGCAAGAAGAGAGTGGCAAGATACTTTTAAAGTTCTAAAAGGGAAAAATCTGCAACCTGGAATACTCTACCCAGCAAGAATATCATTTAGAATAGGAGAAACAAAGGATTTCTCCAACAAACAAAAACTAAAAGACTACAGCAATACTAAACCAATTCTAAAAGAAATACTGAAAAGGCTCTAAATAAAAAAGAAGTAAGAAGAAATATGATGGAGGAAATTGCAATTGGAAAGCGATCACTTAAATAAGCCAGTTTACTGATCAAAAAGAAAAAAAAACCTATAACAAAAGTAAGGATAAACATAAGGAACAGCAAAAGGATAAACATGAAGATGATAAAAAAGGACATGAAGGAGTTCCCATTGTGGTTCAATGGTTATCGAATCTGACTAGGAACCATGAGGTTGTGGGTTTGAGCCCTGGCCTTGCTCAGTGGGTTAAGGATCTGGCATTGCCGTAAGCTGTGGTGTAGGTTGCAGATGTGGCTCAGATCCTGCGTTGCTGTGGCTCTGGCGTAGGCCAGTGGCTACAGCTCCGATTTGACCCCTAGCCTGGGAACCTCCATATGCCATGGGAGCGGCCCTAGAAAAGACAAAAAAGACAAAAAAAAAAGACACAAAAATCACAAAGTGTGGGGAAGGAAATTAATACAGACTTTTATCAAATGTGTTTGAGCCTATATGACTATCAGGCTAAAACAAGCAGATATGGAAATGGGTTAACTTACTTGAAAAACAGGGCAACCAAAATTCAAAACCAAAACAATACATTCACAATAAACACAAGCATAAAATAAAAGGAAATCATCTAACCAGAAAAAAAGAAGAAAAGAAAAGAACAAAGGAGAAACATAGAATCAACTTGAAGACAAGTTTTAACATGGTAAAACAAAACAAAACAAAAATAATTACCTTAAAAGTCAATGGACTGAATGCTCCAATCAAGACATAGAGTTGCAGACTGGGAAAAAAAAGAGCCTAAAATATGTTGCTATAAGACACTCAATTAGGGCAAAGGACACATATAAGTTGAACATGAGTGGATCAAAAAGGATATTTCATGCCAATGGAAAAGACAGGAAAGCAGGAGTTGCAATATACATATCAGAAAAAGATAGACTTTAAAACAAAGGCCATAAAGAAAGACAAAGAAGGACACTATTTAATGATACAAGGATCCATTCAAGAAGAGGATAGTACAATCATCAATATATATGCCCCTAATATAGGAGCACCCAAATATATACAACAAAACCTAACAGACATAAAAGAAAGAAAAGATGGAAATACAATAGTGGTATGAGACTTTAACACCTCACTCACCTCAGTGGACAGATCCTTTAGAAAGAAAATCAATAAGGCAACAGAGATCCAAAATGACACATTAGAAAAGTTAGGCTTTTCAGGACATTACATTAGACATTTTCAGGACATTACATCCAAAAAAATCAGAATATACTTTCTTCTCAAGTGCACATGGAACATTCTCAAGGATTGACCACATACTGGGCCATAAAAATAACCTCAACAAATTTAAGACTATTTAAATTATTTCAAGTATCTTCTCTGACCACAATGGCATGAAACTCGAAGTCAACCGCAGGAAAAGAAATGAGAAAACACCATCTACATGGAGACTAAGCAACAAGCTACCAAAAAACAAACAAACAAACAAAAAAAAACAAAAAAACCCCAAAAAACAATGGGTCAGTGAGGAAATCAAGAAGGAAATTAAATACCTCAAGACACGTGATAATGAAAACACGACCATTCAAAACTGATGGGGATGCTACAATAACAGTTTTTAGAGGGAATTTCACGGTAATACTGGCCTTCTTAAAAAAAAAAGAAGAAAAATCGCAAATTAACAACTCAACCCAATACCCAAAATAATTAGAAAACCTAAAGCCAGCAGGAAAGGAAGATTAGGAAGGAAGGAAATAATAAAGATTACAGAAAAAATCAATGAAATAGATTCAAAAAATCAAAAAACAAAAAAAATCAATAAAACCAAGAGCTGCTTCTTTGAAAGGGTAACAAAATTGACAAAACTCTGGCCAGACTCACCAAGCAAAGGAGAGAAAGAACTGAACTAAACAAAATAAGAAATGAAAAAGGAGAAATTTCAGTGGATACTGCAGAAATAATAATAAAAAAAAAACCAAAAGAGCACACTATGAACAATTATATGCCAACAAATTTGACAACCTTCAAGAAATGGACAACTTTCTAGAGACTTACAGGTGGCAAAACCTAATCAAGAAGAATTAGCTCAACTGAACAGACTGATCACTAGAAATGAAATTGAATATGTAATAAAATATAAACAGTCCCTGAAAAATAAAGTACAGGACCAGTTGGCCTCACAGGAAAATGTTACCACATGTAGCAAAGAATAACTAATACCCATCCTTCTTAAATTTTCCAAAAAGTTAAAGTAGAAGGAACACTCCAAAGACATTCTATGATGCCACCATCACCCTAATTCCAAAACCAGACAAAGATACTACCAAAAAAGAAAATCATAGGCCAATATCCTTGATGAAAATAGATGCAAAAATTCTCAACAAAATTTTAGCCATCTGAATCCAGCAATATTCAAAAATCATCACACACCACGGCCAAATGGGATTCATCCCAAGTTCATAAGCATGGTTCAACATAAGTGAATCAAACAACATCATACACCACATAAACAAAAGAAAAGTCAAAACCACGTGATCATCTCAATAGATGCAGAAAAAGCATTTGACAAAGTCCAACATCCATTCACGATAAAAACTCTTACCAAAGTGGGTATAGAGGGAGCATACCTTAACATAATAAAAGCCATTTATGACAAACCCATAGCAAATATAGTACTCAATGGAGAAAAGCTGAAAGCCTTCCCACTAAAATCTGGAACAAGACAAGGAGGCCAACTCCCAACATTTTTATTCAACATAGTATTGAAATCCTAGCCACTGCAATCAGACAAATGAAAGAAATAAAAGGTATCCAAATTGGAAGAGAAGAGGTAAAATTGTCACTCTTTACAGATGACATGATACTATATAGAGAAAACCCTAAGGACTCCACACAAATCTACTTGAACTGATCAATGAATTCAGCAAAGTAGCAGGATACAAGATTATCACTCAGAAATGGAGCCATGTCTTGGGATTTCTGGCTACAGGGACCAAGTGTTCCTAGAGCTGGTGTCGGTCAACTGGTGGGTGTGGCAAACTGGCTGCAGTGTCAGAGGTGTCCCAAATCTGGTGTTGTCCTGCCAGGGAGTGGGGCTAATTTTGGGGATGGCTGGCTACAGGATGATGGTGTCCCAGAAATTGCATTGACCTGCTAGTATGTGGGCTGGGTCCTGAAAAAGCAAAGTATAGGGGTTTATGGTTCTGGCACTTGTGTCTGATAGTGACAATATTGAGTTTTTCTATCCATGATAGACATTTTTCCATGTATTTAGTTCTTATTTGTTTTCTTTCACCAATGTTTTATAGGTTTCTTCAAACAGATCATGTATATATTTTGCTAGATTTTTATGCCCAAATATTTCATTCTTTTGAGTGTTCATATAAATGATATTATGTTTTTAATTTCAAATTCCACTTGTTCATTGCTAATATATAGGAAAGCAATTGACATTTGTATATTAATGTTGTACTATGGATGGAATTGTGTCCTTCACCACCCAAATTCATATGTGGAAACCCTAAACCTCCAATGTGACTATATTGGAGAAAGGGAAATTAATGAGGTGATTTAGATTAAATGAGATCTGCAATCATGATAAGAAGAGGAAGAGACACCAGAGCTCTCTCTATATATATGAGCAAACAGCTAAAAAGTGGATTTCTCCAAGCCAGGAAAAATGTTTCATCAGAACCTGACCATGCTGGTACTCTGATCTTGGACTTTCAGACTTCCAAATAGAGACCAGAAATTGTTTTGTTGTTTAAGCCACCCAGTCTACGTCATTATGTTACGGCAGTTCCAGCTGACTAGTACACTTTGCATCCTGCAACTTTGATCTAATCACTTACTAGTTTTAGGAATTTGTTTTGTTGATTCTCTTGGATTTTCTGCATAGATGAGATATTCTATGCAAAAAAAAAAGTTTTATT
Organism: Phacochoerus africanus; assembly: GCF_016906955.1. NCBI lineage: Eukaryota > Metazoa > Chordata > Mammalia > Artiodactyla > Suidae > Phacochoerus > Phacochoerus africanus. Next base: position 52,979,158 of record NC_062560.1, read on the forward strand.
TTTTCCTTCCTAGTCTATATAACTTTTCTTTCCTTTTCTTGTCTTCTTGCAATCTAGGACTTTCAGTACACTGTTGAAAAGGGGTGATAAGAGGAGACAAAATTGCCTTCTTCTTGATCTTAGCAAGAAAACTTCTAGTTTCTCACAAGTAAGTATGATAGCTATAGGATTTCTTTGTAGGCATTCTTTATCAATTTTAGGAAATTCCCACTCTATTCCTAGACTTCTGAGAGTTTTTTTTTAAAGTCAGAAATAGGTATTGATTTTTTTCAAATACATTTTTTGTATCTAATGATATGTGATTTTTCTTCTTTAGCTGGTTGGTATGATGGGTTACATTAATTGATTTTAGAGTGTATAATTAATCTTTCATACCTGGGATAAATCCAATGTGGTTATGGTATATAATTTTTTACACACTTTTGGCTTTGATTTGCTAATATTTTTGGTGATATTTTAGTATCTATGTTTATGAGAGATATTGATCTGCAGATTTTTCTTCTTATAATGTCTTTTGTCTGATTTTGTAATGAGAGTAATGGTGGCCTCATAGAATGAGGTAAAAATTGTTCACTCTGCTTATATCTTCTGAAAGAGGTTGCAGATGATTGATATAATGTTTGGTATAATTCATCGTGGAACCTATTTGAGCCCAGTGCTTTCTGTTCTATTTTTTTTTTTACAAATTAAAAAAATCTTATTGAATTATAGTTGATTAGTCGATTTACAATATTGTCATAATTTATTCTGTATGCCAAAGATATTATACATATGGCACTTATACATTTTTTCAGTTCTTCTTCCCACATAGATTATTACAGAATATTAGGTAGCATCCCTGTGCTATACAGCAGGTCCCCACTGACTGTTCATTCCTTATACAATAGTATCCATATGCCAATCTGAAAACCACAGCCCACTTCTCCACCCAACTGGTCCATTTGGGGAACCACAGCTTTTTATTTTTATTTTTTGAAATCTGGGAGTCTATATATGTCTTGTAAATAAGTTCATTTGTATCATTTTTTTTCATTTATAATGATTTTTATTTTTTCCATTACAGCTGGTTCACAGTGTTCTATCAATTTTCTGCTGTACAGCAAGGTGACCCAGTTACACATACATGTATACATTCTTTTTCTCATATTACCATGCTCCATCATAAGTGACTAGACATAGTTCCCAGTGCTACACAGCAGGATCTCATTGCTTATCCATTCCAAAGGCAATAGTTTGCATCTATTAACCCCAAATTCCCAGTTCATCCCACTTCCTCCCCCTCCCCCTTGGCAACCACAAGTCTGTTCTCCATGTCCATAATTATCTTTTCTCTGGAAGGGTTCATTTATGTGTATATTAGATTCCAGATATGTCTGTATCATTTTTTTATATTCCATATATAAGTGATCTCATATGATGTTGTCTTTTTCTGTCTGACATACTTCATTTGGTAGTTCTATATTTGGTTTCTTGAGGAACTTCCATACTGTTTTTAATAGTGGTTGTACCAACTTACATTTCCACCAGTAATACAGGAAGGGTACATTTCTCCACACCCTATTTTTTGTTTGTAGATTTTAGATGATGGCCATTCTGACAAATGTGAGGTGATAACTCATTGTAGTTTTGATTTGCATTTCTCTAATAATTAGTGATCTTGAGCATCCTTTCATGTGTTATTTTACCATCTGTGTGTCTTCTTTGAAGAAATGTCTATAGCTTCTGCTTATTTTTTGATTGGGTAGTTTGTTTTTTGATACAATGCTGTATGCGTTTTATATATTTTGGAGATTGATCCCTTCTCAGGCACTTCATTTGAAAATATTTTCTGCCATTCTATGGGTTGTCTAATTTCATTCTTTTACACGTAGATGTCCAGTATTCCCAGCATCAATTATTGATGAGACTTTCCTTCCTCCACATATTCTTGCCTCCTTTGTCATAGATTAATTGACCATAAGATTATTGGTATATTTCTGGGCTTTCCATCATGTCTTATCAATATATATTTCTGTTTTTGTGCTACTACCATACTATTTTGATGACTGTAGCTTTATAGTATAGTGTGAAGTCAGGAAGCCTGATTTCTCCAGTTCCATTTTTCTTTTTCATTGTTTTTATTTACTCAATAAATTTTATTGTGTTTATAGTTTACAATGATAATAACAACCCAGTTTTACAGCATTTTCATCCTAAACCCCCAGCCCATCCCTCACCTCCAAACTCTCATTTGGAAACCATAAGTTTTTAAAAGTCTGTCAAGCACTATCTGTTCTGCAAAGAAGTTCATTGTGTCCTTTTTTCAGATTCCACATGTAGGTGATAGCATTTGATGTTGGTGTCTCATTGTCTGACTGACTTCACTTAGCATGATAGTTTCTAGGTCCATCCATGTTGCTGCAAATGCCATTATTTCTTTCCCTTTAATTGCTGAGTAATATTCCATTGTGTATATGTACCATTTCCTCTTTATCCACTCTTCTGTTGATGGACATTTAGGTTGTTTCCGTGCCTTGGCTATTGCAAATAATGCTGCAATGAACATTGGAGTACATGTGTCTTTTCAAGTCATGGTTTTCTCTGGAGAGATGCCCAGGAGTGGGATTGCTAGATCAAATGGTAATTCCATTTTTAGTTTTCGGAGGAATCTCCATGTGGTTTTCCCCAGTGGTTGCACCAATTTACTTTCCCACCAACAGTGTAATAGGGTTCCTTTTTCTCCACACCCTCTCCAGCATTTATTGTTTGTAGACTTTTTGATGATGGCCATTCTGGCCTGTGTAAGGTGGTATCTCAGAGTGGTTTTGATTTGCATTTCTCTAATAATTAGTGATGTTGAACATTTTCCATGTGTTTTTTGGCCATCTCAATGTCTTCTTTGGAGAACTGTCTGTTTAAATCTTCTGCCCATTTTTTGATGGGGTTGCTTGTTTTTCTGGTATTGAGTTGAAGGAGGTGTTTATAAATTTGTGAGATTAATCCTTTGTCAGTCACTTCAGTCACAAATATTTTCTCCCACTTTGGGTTGTCTTTTCATTTTGTTTAGGGTTTCCTTTGCTGTGCAGAAACTTTTAAGTTTAATTAAGTCCCATTTGTTTATTTTTGGTTTTACTGTCATTACTCTAAGAGGTGGATCAGAGAAGATGTTGAGATCTGAGAAGGTCTATTTTGTCTGATATGAGTATTGCTATTCCAGCTTTATTTTGATTCCCATTTGTATGGAATATTTTCTTCCATCCTCTCACTTTCAATTTGTATGTGTCCCTAGAAGTGAAGTGGATCCTTTGAAGAAAGGATATATATGGGTCTTGTTTTTGTATCCATTCAGCCAGCCTATATCTTTTGGTTGGGGCATAGAGTCCATTAACGTTTAAGGTAATTATTGATATGTATGTTCTTATTGCCATTTTATTAACTGTTTTGGATTTGTTTTTGTTACTCTTTTTTTCTTCACCTTCTTGTCTTGTTCTCTCCTCTTATGGTTTGATGACTATCTTTACTGTTGTGTTTGCATTGATTTTTCTTATTTGTGTGTGTGTCACTTGCAGAATTTTGGTTTTCAGTTGCTCTGAAGTTTTATATAAGAGTCTATATAAATTCGAGATAGTTTTAAGTTGTTGGTATCTTAATTGCAAGTCCATCTCCAGTGTCCTGCATTTGTACCCTCCTCTTCTCATGATTTCTGATTTTGGTAGCACAATTTTGGGAAGATTTTTTTCCCTATCTTTCCTGTATATATGCCTTTACTGGTAAGCCTTGTCATTAGCAGTATTTTTGTTTCCTGTTGTGGCCTTTTCTTTTCTGCATAGAGAAGTTCCTTTAGTATTTGTTGTAAAGTTGGTTTAGTGTTGCTGAATTCTCTCAGCTTTTGCTTATCTGTGAAGGTTTTGATTTCTCCTTCAACACTGAATGAGAGCCTTGCTGGGTAGAGTAATCTTGGTTGGAGGTTTTTTCCTTTCATCATAAGTATATCATGCCACTCCCTTCTAGCCTACAGAGTTTCTGCTGAAAAATCTGCTGATAACGTTATTGGGGTTCCCTTGTATGTGATTTGTTTCTTTTCCCTAGCTTCTTTCAATATTTTCTGTCTTTAATTTTTGCCAGTTTGATTAATATGTGTCTCAGGGTGTTCTTCCTTGGGTTTATTTAATATGGTACTCATTGTGCTTCCTGGATTTGAGTGAATGGTTCCTTTCCCATGTTAGGGAAGTTTTCGGCGATTATCTCTTTGAATATTTTTTCTGTCCCTTTCTCTCTTCTCCTTCTGGCACCCATATAGTACAGATGTTGATGTGTTTAACATTGCCCCAGAGTTCTCTGAGACTCTCTTCATTCCTTTTAAATCTTTTTGCTCTTTTCTCTTCTGCATCCATGATTTCCACTAATCTGTCCTCCACCTCACTTATTCATTTTCCTGCCTCCTGTATTCTGCTGTTGGTTGCTTCTAATGAATTTTTTAATTTTTGTTATTGTATTTGCACCTCTGCTTGCTTAAGTTTTATATCTCGTATTTCTTCATTCATTGTTTGCTCTAAATTATCAATCTTTGCCTCCAGTTTATTTCCAATGTCTTGCATCCTCTTCAGCTGCATAAGTCTAAAGTCTTTTTTCCTGAAAGCTGCTAATCTCCAGATCACTGAGTTCTTTTTTTAGAGTATTTTTCTTTCTCCCTTACCTGAGTTATAATTCCCTGCCTTTTCATTTTTATATTTATAGCTTTTTGTTATGGTGACCTTTTTGCAGACAGTAAAGTTGTAGCCTTTCTTACTTCTGATATCTGCCCCCCTTGTGGATAAAGTTGGTATGGGAGATTTCTGTAGGCTTCCTGATGGGAGGGACTGGTGCCCACCCACTTGTAGGTGGGGCTATTTCCTATCCATCTGGTAGGTGGGGCTGTGTCTCTGGGTGAAATTAGAGGTGGCTGTGTGCCTGGGGTGTCTCTAGGAATCTGTTTACAGATGGGTGGGGCTGTGATCCCATTTGGATTATTGTTTGGCCTGGAGCTCCTCAGCACTGATGGGTAGTGCCATATTTTCCAAGAATGGCCACCTCCAGAGAAAGGCAGTCTGATGAATATTCCTGAGAGCTTTGCCTCCAATGTCTTTCCCCTACAATGAGCCACAGTCACCCCCTGTTTTCCCAGGAGATTCTCCAAAAACTGCAGTCAGGTCTGACCCAGGATCCTATGGATCTTCTACTCTACCCTGGGACCCAGTGCCCACGAAAGTGTTTGTGCACCCTTCAAGAATGTGTTTTCCGTTTTCCCCAGTCATGTGGAACTCCTGTGCAAAGCCCCACTGGCCTTCCATGCTAGATGCTCTGGGCCTCTTTCTCCCAATGCCAGATCCCCAGGCATGGGGACATGTGTGGCTCAGAACTCTCACTTCTATTGATGAGTCTCTGTGATACAGTTACTTTCCCATCTGTGGGCTTCCCCCCTGTGAGACATGTGGTTGCTTATATCAGGTAATGTCCCCTCCCACCTCTTGATGTGGCCTCCTCTTTGTCTTTTGGAGTAGGATATATTTTTAGATCAATTTTGTTGATCTTTTCAAAGAACGAGCTTTTAGTTTCATTGATATTTGTATTATTTTCTTCCTTTCTATTTCATTTTTTTCAGCTCCGATCGTTATGATTTCTTTCCCTCTACTAACATAAGGTTTTGTGTTTTCTTCTTTCTTGCATTGCTTTAGGTTTAAGTTTAGGTTGTTTATTTGAGATTTTTCTTGTTGCCTTAGGTAGACTTGTATTGCTATATACTTTCCTCTTAGAACTGCTTTTGCTGAATCCCATAGATTTTGGATCATTGTGTTTTTGTTTTCATTTGAATCTATATATTTTTTTACTACTCAATGAATTTATTACATTTATAGTTGTACAATGATCATCACAATCCAATTTTATAGGATTTCCATCCCACACACCCAGTGCCCCCACCCCTAAACTGTCTCCTTTGGAGACCATAAGTTTTTCAAAGTCTGTGAGTCAGTATCTGTTCTGCAAAGAAGTTCAGTCTGTCCTTTGTTCAGATTCCACGTGTCAGTGAAAGCATTTGATGTTGGTGTCTCATTGTCTGACTGACTTCACTTAGCATGATAATTTAAAGGTCCATCCATGTTGCTAAAAATGCCATTATTTCTTTCCTTTTAATTGCTGAGTAGTATTCCACTGTGTATATGTACCACATCTTCTTGATCCACTCTTCTGTCGATGGACATTTAGGTTGTTTCCATGTCTTGGCTATTGCAAAGAGTGCTGCAATGAACATTGGAGTACATGTGTCTTTGTGAGGCATGGTTTTCTCTGGAGAGATGCCCAGGAGTGGAATTGGTAGATCAAATGGTAATTCCATTTTTAGTTTTTGGAGGAATCTCCATACTGTTTTCTACATTGGTTGCACTGACTTACAATTCCACTAAGAGTGTAATAGCGTTCCTTTTTCTCCACACCCTCTCCAGCACTTATTGTTTGTAGACTTTTTGATAATGGCCATTATGGCCAGTGTAAGGTGGTATCTCAGAGTGGTTTTGATTTGAATTTCTCAAATACTGAGTGATGTTGAACATCTTTCCATGTGTTTTTTGGCCATCTGTATGTCTTCTTTGGAGAACTGTCTGTTTAGATCTTCTGCCCATTTTTTGATGGGATTGTTTGTTTTTTTGGTATGGAGCTGCCGAAGGTGTTCATAAATTTTGGAGATTAATCCCTGGGCAGTCCATTCATTTGCAAAGATTTTCTCCCATTCTGTGGGTTGTCTTTTCGTTTCGTTTAAGGTTTCCTTTGCTGTGCAGAAACTTTTAAGTTTAATTAAGTCCCATTTATTTATTTTGGTTTTACTGTCATTACTCTAAGAGGTGGATCTGAGAAGATGTTGCTGTCATTTATGTCAGAGAGTGTTTGGCCTATGTTTTCCTAAGAGTTTTATAGTGTCTGGTCTTATATCTAGGTCTCTAATCCATTTTGAGTTTATTTTTGTGGATGGTGTTAGGGAGTGTTCTCATTTCATTCTTTTCCATGTGGCTGTCCAGTTTTCTCAGCCCCACTTATTGAACAAGCTATCTTTTCTCCATTGTATATTCTTGCTTCCTTTGTCATAGATTAGTTGGCTGCAGGTGCGTGGGTTGAATTCTGGGCTTTCTACCCTGTTCCACAGATCTATATTTCTATCTTTGTGCCAGCACCATGCGGCTTTGGTGACTGTTGCTTTGTAGTATAGACTGAAGTCCGGGAGCCTGATTCCTCCAGTTCCATTTTTCTTTTTCAGGATGTCTTTGGCTATTATGGGTCTTTTGTGCTTCCAAACAAACTTTAAACTATTTTGTTCGAGTTCTGTGAAAAATGTCCTTGGTAATTTGATAGGGATTGCATTGAATCTGTAAATTGCCTTGGGTAGTATAATCTTTTCTATAATATTGACTCTTCCCATCCAAGAGAATGGTATGTCTTTCCATCTATTTGTGTCCTCTTTGATTTCTTTCATCTGTGTCTTATAGTTTTCAGAGTACAGGTCTTTTGTCTCTTTAGGTAGATTTACTCCTAGGTATTTCATTCTTTTGGATGTTATGGTAAACGGGATTGCTTCCCTAACTTCTTCTGATATTTCATTGTTGGTATATAGAAATGCTGACGATTTCTGTGTATTAATTTTATATGCTGCGACTTTGCCAAATTCATTGATGAGTACTAACAGTTTTATGGTATAGTCTTTAGGATTCTCTAAGTATAGTACCTCGTCATCTGCAAATAGTGATAGTTTTACTTCTTCCTTTCCAATTTGGATTCCTTTTATCTCTCTTACTTCTCTGATTGCTGTGGCTAGGACTGAGAAGACTATGTTGAAGAGTAGTGGCGAGAGTGGATATCCTTGTCTTATTCCTGATCTCAGTGGGAATTCTTCCAGCTTTTCACCATTGAGAATGATGTTCACTGTGGGTTTTTCATATGTGGCCTTTATTATGTTGAGGTAGGTTCCCTCTATGCCCACTTTCAGAAGGATTTTTATCAGAAATGGGTGTTAGATTTTGTCAAAGGCTTTTTCTGTGTCTATGGAGAAGATCCTATGGTTTTTATTCTTCAGTTTGTAATGATGGATTTGTGGATATTGCATCCCTGGGATAAATCCCACTTGATCATGATGTACAATCCTTTTAATGGATTGTTGGATGTGGTTTGCTAGTATTTTGTTGAGGATTTTTGCATCGATGTTCATCAGTGAAATTGGCCTGCAGTTTTCTTTTTTTGTGGTATCTTTGTCTGGTTTTGGTATCAGGGTGATGGTGGCCTCATAGAATGAGTTTGGGAGTATCCTTTCCTCTGCGATTTTTTGAAATAGTTTCAGAAGGAGAGGTCTTAGCTCTTCTCTAAATGTTTGATAGAATTCGGCTGTGAAGCCCTCTGGTCCTGGACTTTTGTTTGTTGGAAGTTTTTTAATCACGGTTTCAATTTCAGTTCTTGTGATTGGTCTGTTCATTTCTTCTATTTCATCTTGGTTTAGTCTTGGAAGATTGTACCTTTCTAAGTATTTGTCCATTTCTCCTGGGTTTTCCATTTTATTGGCATATAGTTGCATATAGTAGTCTCTTGTGATCCTTTGTATTTCTGTGTTGTCCATTGTTACTTCTCCTTTTCCATTTCTAATTTTATTGATTTGAGTCCTCTCTCTTTTTTACTTGATAAGTCTGGCTAAGGTTTTATCAATTTTGTTGATCTTTTCAAAGAACCAGCTTTTTGTTTCATTGATCTTTTCTATGGTTTTCTTTGTTTCTATTCCATTGATTTCTGCTCTGATCTTTATGATTTCTTTCCTTCTACTAACTTTGGGTCTTGTCTGTTCTTCTCTCTTGAGCTGCTTTAGATGTAAAGTTAGCTTGTTTATTTGAGCTTTTTCTTGTTTTCTGAGGTGGGCTTGTATTGCTATAAACTTTCCTCTTAGAACAGCTTTTGCTGCATCCCGTAGGTTTTGGAGTGTCGTATCTTCGTTGTCATTTGCTTCTAGGTATTTTTTAACTTCCTCTTTGATTTCTTACGTGATCCATTGGTTGTTTAGTAGCATGTTGTTTCGTCTCTACATGTTTGTGTTTTTTACAGTTTTTTTTTTTCTTGTTGATTTCCAGTCATATGGCATTGTGGTTGGAAAAGACACTTGATATGATTTCAATTTTCTTAAAGTTACCAAGTTTGAATTTGTAGCCCAGGATGTGATGAACCTTAGAGAATGTTCCTTGTGCACTTGAGAAAAATGTTTATTGTGTTGCTTTTGGATGGAATGTCCCATAAATATCTCTTACGTCCATCTGGTTTAATGCATCATTCAGGGCCTGTGTTTCCTTATTGATTTTCTGTCTGGATGATCTGTTCATTGCTGTAAGTGGGGTGTGAAAGTCCCCCACTATTATTGTTATTGATTTGTCCTTTTAAGGTTGTTAGCAGTTGCTTTACATATTGTGGTGAACCTATGTTGGGTGCAAAGATATTTAAAATTGCTATATCTTCTTCTTGGACTGATCCTTTAATCATTAGGTAGTGACCTTCCTTGTCCCTTAAAATATTCTTCATGTTAATGTCTATTTTGTCTGATATGAGTATTGCTACTCCAGCTTACTTTTGCTCCCCGTTTGCATGAAATATTTCCTTCCATCCTCTCACTTTCAATTTGTATGTGTCCCTAGATGTCAAGGGGGTCTCTTGAAGACAGCATAGATATGGGTCTTGTTTTTGTATCCATTCAGCCAGTCTATGTCTTTTGGATGGGGCACTTAGTCCATTCACATTTAAGGTAATTACTGATATGTATGTTCTTATTGCCATTTTATTCATTGCTTTGGATTTGTTTTTGTTGCTCTTTTTTCTTTCCTTCTTCTCTTGTTCTCTCCTCTTATGGTTTGATGACTATGTTTGGTGTTGTATTTGAGTTGATTTTTCTTTGTTTGTGTATCAATTGTAGATTTTTTGTTTGCAGTTACTCTGAAGTTTTGATATAGGAGTCTATATAGATGAACGAGATTGTTTTAAGTTGTTGGTTTCTTAATTGCAAGTGAATCTCCAGTGTCTTGCATTTGTACCCTCCTCTTATGATTTCTGATTTTGGTGGGATAATTGTGCATGGATGATTTCATATCTTTACTGTTTATATACCTTTACTGGAGAGCCTTGTCATTTGTGGAATTTTTGTTTCTGCTTGAGGCCTTTTCTTTTCTGCCTGGAGAAGTTCCTTTAGTATTTGTTGGAAGGCTGGTTTAGTGTTGCTGAATTCTCTCAGCTTTTGCTTATCTGTGAAGGTTTTGATTTCTCCTTCAACACTGAATGAGAGCCTTGCTGGGTAGAGTAATCTTGGTTGGAGGTTTTTTCCTTTCATCATGTTAAATATATCATGCCACTCCCTTCTGGCCTGCAGAGTTTCAGCTGAACAATCTGCCAATAACCTTAGTGGGGTTCCCTTGTATGTGATTTGTTTCTTGTCCCTAGCTGCTTTCAATATTTTCTCTTTGTCTTTAATTTGGTCAGTTTGAATAATATGTGTCTCAGGGTGTTCCTCCTTGGGTTTATTTTATATGGTACTCATTGCACTTCCTAGATTTGAGTTTTTCTTTCCCATGTTAGGGAAGTTTTCGGCTATTATCTCTTGGAATATTTTTTCTGTACCCTTCTCTCTGTCTTCTTCTGGCACCCCAGTAATACGGATGTTGGTGTGTTTAACGTTGTCCCAGTGTTCTCTGAGACTCTCTTCATTTCTTTTCAGTCTTTTTTCTCTTTTTTGTTCCACATCCGTAATTTCCAATAATCTGTCCTGCACCTCTCTTATTCGTTCTTCTGCCTCCTGTATTCTGCTGTTGGCTGCTTCTAGTGAATTTTTTATTTCAGTTATTGTATTTTGCATCTCTTCTTATTTAAGTATTATATCTAGTATCTCTTTGGTCAGTGTTTCCTGTAAGTCATCCATCGTTGCTTCCAGTTTATTTCCAATGTCTTGCATCATCTTCCACATCAATAGTCTAAAGTCTTTTTCTTGGAGGCTAAGATTCTCCTGGTTGCTTAGCTGATTTTATGGGTTTTTTTCTTTGTCCCTCATCTGAGTTAATGTTCTCTGTCTTTTCATTTTGTAGGTTTTTGGTGTGGTGACCTTTTTACAGATAATAGAGTTGTAGCCGCTCTTACTTCTGATGGCTGACCCCTGTGGCTGAAGTCGGTATGGGGGGCTTGCTGTCAGCTTCCTGATGGGAGAGGCTGATGCCTGCCCACTGGTAGGTGGAGCTGATTCTAATCCCTCTGGTGCATGGGGCTTAGTCTCTGGATGGGATTAGAGGTGGCTGTGTGCCTGAGGAGTCTTTAGGCAGCCTGTTTACTGAGGGGTAGGGCTGTGATCCCACCTGGATCGTTGTTTGCCCTGCGGCTTCTCAGCACAGTGACTGAGGGTGGGGCCAGATTTTCCCAAAATGGCCACCTCCAGAGAGAGGCACAGCTGCTGAATATTCCTGAGAGCTTTGCTTGCAATGTCCTTCCCTCACAACAAGCCACATTCACCCCTGTTTTCTCTGGAGATCCTCCAAGAACTGCAGTCAGTTTTGACCCAGACTTCTGTGGAGACTTAGCTTTGCCCTGGAACCCTGTGCATGTGAAAGTCTGTGTGCACCTTTTAAGAATGGGGTCTCTGTTTCCTCCAGTCCTGTGGAGTTCCTGTGCACAAGCCCCACTGGCCTTCAATGCCAGATGCTCTAGGGCTCTTTCTCCCAGTGCCAGATCCCCACACATGAGAGTTTGATGTGGGGCTCAGAACTCTGACTCCTGTAGGTGAGTCTCTGTGAACTAGTTAGTTTCCAGTCTGTGGGGCTTCCCACCCAGGAGGTATGAGGTTGTTTATATCATGAAATCACCCCTCCTACCTCTTGATGTGTCCTCTTCTTTTTCTTCTGGAGTAGGATATCTTTTTTAAGGTTTCCAGTCCATTTGGGTGAAGATTGCTCAGTCTTTAGTTGTGAATTTTGTTGTTTTTAGGAGAGAAGTTGAGCTCCTGTCCTTCTATTCCACTATCTTAATCCAATGTTCAACATCTTTCCATGTGTTTTTTGGCCATCTGTATGTCTTCTTTGGAGAACTGTCTGTTTAGATCTTCTGCCCATTTTTTGATGGGATTGTTTGTTTTTTTGGTATGGAGCTGCCGAAGGTGTTCATAAATTTTGGAGATTAATCCCTGGTCAGTCAATTCATTTGCAAAGATTTTCTCCCATTCGGTGTGTTGTCTTTTCGTTTCGTTTAAGGTTTCCTTTGCTGTGCAGAAACTTTTAAGTTTAATTAAGTCCCATTTATTTATTTTGGTTTTACTGTCATTACTCTAAGTGGTGGATCTGAGAAGATGTTGCTGTCATTTATGTCAGAGAGTGTTTGGCCTATGTTTTCCTAAGAGTTTTATAGTGTCTGGTCTTATATCTAGGTCTCTAATCCATTTTGAGTTTATTTTTGTGGATGGTGTTAGGGAGTGTTCTCATTTCATTCTTTTCCATGTGGCTGTCCAGTTTTCTCAGCCCCACTTATTGAACAAGCTATCTTTTCTCCATTGTATATTCTTGCTTCCTTTGTCATAGATTAGTTGGCTGCAGGTGCGTGGGTTGAATTCTGGGCTTTCTACCCTGTTCCACAGATCTATATTTCTATCTTTGTGCCAGCACCATGCAGCTTTGATGACTGTTGCTTTGTAGTGTAGTCTGGAGTCAGGGAGCCTGATTCCTCCAGTTCCATTTTTCTTTTTCAGGGTGTCTTTTGCTGTTATGATGACCTTTGAAGTTTAAGGAAGTGTTTTCTTTAATTCATAACTATTTTGATATTTTCCAACTATCTTTCTTGTATTGAATTTCAGTTTAAATTTATTGTGGCCTGAGAACAGTTATTGTATGATTTGTATTCTTTTAAATTTGTTAAGGTGTGTTTACAGCTAAAATGTGGCTTATCCTGTTAAATATTCTTTGTGAGCTTGAGAAGAATATATATTCCTCTGTTGTTGGATGAAGTAGGTGATAAATGTCAGATTCTGTTGATTTATGTTGCTATTCAGTCCAAGTACATCTTTACTAATTTTCTATGTGATGGTCTTCCCATTTCTGATAGACGAGTGTTGTAATCTCCAACTGTAATAGTGGATTTGTTTATTTCTCCTTGCAGATCTATTAGTTATAGTCTCACATATTCTGACACTCATTTTTAGTTGCATACACCCCAAGTATTGTTATGTATTCTTGGAGAACCAACTCATTATGTAGTGTCCCACTTTATTCTTGATAATTTTCCTTGGTATGAATTTTGCTCTGTCTGAAATTAATACAGTTACTCAAGTTTCCTTTTGATTATTTTTAGCATGGTATGTCTTTCTGCATCCCTTTCTTTTTATTTCTTTGAGATAAAGTTTATTTTTTATTTTTCCAGCTTTATTATGATATAATTGACATATAACATCATCTAAGTTTAATGTATACAGTGTGTGTATTTATACCTATATCTGGTATCTCAGTCTTCTGTATCCATTCATCCATTGACACAAACTTAGATTATTTCCATATCTTGGTTATTGTAAATAGTGCTGCAATAAACATGGAATTGCAGCTATCTCTTTAAAATCCAGCTTAATTTCCTTTGGATATATACCCAGAGGTGGAATTGCTGGATCATATGATAGCTGTATTTTTTACTTTTTCAGAAACCTCCCTACTGTTTTCTGTATTCACTTTATTAATATACAACTCCCCCTAGTAGTGCACAAGAGTTCCCATCTTTACTAACAATCATTATTTCTTGTGTTTTTTGATGAAAACCATTCTAACAAGTGCAAGATGATATCTCATTCTGGTTTTGATATGTATTTCCCTATTGAATAATGATGCTGAACAATTTTTTGGTAGCTATTTGCTGTTTGTATGCCTTTGTAAAATGTATATTAGGTTTCTTTATTCATTTTTAATTGGATTGTTCATTTTTTTTGTCATTGAGCTGTAGGAAATTAACCCCTTATCAGACATATGCAAATATTTTCTCCCTTTCTATGGATTGGCTTTTCATTTTTTTGTTTGTTTTTCTGGCTGTGCTGAAGGTTTTTTGTTTGATGATTACCTGTTATTGATTTCTGCTTTTATTTTTTGTGTTTTTAGTGTCATTCCCCCCCCCCGAATTTTTTCCATGACCAATGTCAAGATTTCCCCCTATGTTTTCTTCTAGAAGTTTTTGGTCTAAACAATGAAGTATTTGGTCTAAACAATGAAGTAAAAAAATAAAACTGCCATTTGCAGTAATTTGGATGGACCTAGAGCATATTATGCTTAGTGAAATAAATCAAAGACAAATACTTTATGATTTTACTCACATATGAAATCTAACACATAACACAAACAAATGTATATGCAGAACTGGACTCATGGATATGACAAACAAACTAGTGGTTACCAAAGATGAGAGGAAATGGGGAGGGGAAAATTAAGGGTATGGGATTAAGAGATACAAAATACCTGGTTTAGGCTCTGCTGAAAGAATTTCTCTTGAGGGTGGGCCTTACTAAGAAGAACAAAGTTCTGTGACATATTTCAACTTGACTTTTTCTCCTCTCCTTGCTAGAAACATGAGAGGACTTTTCTTGGACATTCGCTGTAAGAACTTAGTTGAGATTTTGAAAATAAAATTCACAAAAGTATGGCATCCTCCATGATTGGGCCCCCTTGACTTTTTATCTCTCAGACTTGTCCATGCTAAGCCTTCAGCAATTTTTCAATTATAATTCAGGTTTTCATACCCTGGTACTGGTTCCAAATTAGTTCCCTGCCCATAGGATTCTGCTTCAGTAAGATGTGATCTTCTTTATTTGCCTGTTTCCACAACTTTGGGGGCAGTGGTTTATGTTGTAAACTAACTCCTCTGATGAATCTGAGAAGATATATTGATTTTTTAGCTTTTTTATTTGTTTGTTTTTACAGTAACTTGCATGCTGGACTGGGCTATTTTTTTTATTATTATTCCCACACCAATTCTGCACTTCCAAACATTTTATTATTTTTATAAATGTTCTTGTTGAGCAAATCATATTCATCTAATCCTCCTGATTCTACTAGCAAAATATAATGTACAAAGTTTCCTCAAAATGTGTGACCACATAGAATCTCTTACAAGTGCTCATCCAATATATATTTCTGATTCTAACAATTTCCATTTTAATATGATATTTTCCTTCATGAGAAGTACTACCCATGAAATCCCTTTGTTATCATTCTTATCTGAGTGGCTTTATTCTCTCAAAATCAGTGATTAAAGGGGGGCAATGTGTGGCTTTCAGCTGATGATAGATATGTGCCCCAGAAAGGGATACTCAAACTTTACCACCATAGTGAATGAAGAGAGTAAATTTGTACCTATGAGAATCTGGGGGTAGAATTAGAAAGAGCCTGATACAAGTAAAAATTTTGGTTTCTTTGAGATCCTGTATTTTATCTTAAAAAATTCATTTCAGTCTTGTACTATCCTCCATAATATATCAGTGTTATTTTCATGTAAAATTGGTATTTCTAATGCCTCTCAATGCATAATCCTGTGGCTTGTCCTGACCATGTGTACCATAAGGAATAAGCACTTTATATGATCTTGAGTATGACTGCATTTGACAAAAACTCAAAATGACAGTGGTTTAAATAAGATAGAAATTTGTTTCTCTGTTATGTATCAGTTCCAAGTTGGTAATGTCAGATTGGTTCTGTGAGGTCTGTCTAAATCTCAGGTTTTTCACATCTTGTTACTCTCCAGTCTTTAGGCAGTTGACTATATACATATGGTCCATAGAATTAGAGATCAATATGGAGGCTATTGCAATGATCCACCTGATTATAGCTTGGATTAGCTTAGTAAAGTAAAAATAGAGAAATCTGAATAGACTCATGAGACACATAAGAAAAAGAGATAAATTTGTTAAGGGGGGTGGTTAGGTGACAGATGGAAAATTATCAATGATATGTTCTACCTGGAAGGATAAATGATGATGACTGCCATAACGGTATGGAAACCTGGAAGAGGAACAGAGTTGAGAGGAAATACCATGAGTTTGTCTTTGGATATTCTGAGACAATACTGAGTAGTTATTAAGAACATGAGTTCTTCAGTTAGATTGGGATTGAATCTTGGTTCCACAAATTACATCCTTAACTACATAATCTGGTGTTGAGTTGTTAATTCTCTGTGTCTTAGCTTCCTTATTTGTAAAATGTAGATAATAATAATACTTCATATTGGTATTAAGGTTAAGTCTCTCAGTATATGCAAAGTGCTTGTAATAGTGCCAGAGACAGAGTTAATTTTCAATAACTGGCTTCTATGATGTCAAATCTGATGTATTTTTGAGACATTAATGGGGTTATCAAGTAGGCAATTTGATACATGGGTCTGGCATTCAGAGTCACCACCAGGGCTGGGATACAATTTGTAAATGTGTAGAAAAAAATTTACATGGCACACTTGACAGTTATCCTTCGAAAGGCCTGATTGCAAGGTTGGCCTTTGGCTGGAATCTGAGAACTGGATTTCAGAAGTTCTCATCATTCCCAGTACTGCCAAGAGTTGTTCACTGTGCCTAAACTGTTTTTATAAGAAATGTGGCTTATGCTGAACACTTAATTTTATTCTGGAAGTCTAGGATATTGATATATGCTGGGTAGAAACTACCTAGGCAAAAGATGTCTATAAGACAAATACCAATAAAAATCTTGGGTGCTGAGCCTCTAGTGAACTTCCCTAGTAGATAAAATTTTACATGTATTATTATACCTCATTGTTAGAGGAATTAAGTATGTCTTGTGTGACACTTCTAGCAGAGGAATCTTGAAACCTGTGTCTGGTTTCCTCTAGACTTTGTCCCATTTGCCTTTTTACTTTGCTGACCTTGTTTGTTTGTATCCTTTTGCTGCAACAAATTTTGGCCATTAGTATAACTAAATGATGAACACTATGAGTTCTCCTAAAGAGTTTCTGAACTTGTAAGTAGTCTTGGGGATTGTCAACACAGTGACACTTAGAGAAACAGGTGGTGATTGAAATCATCAATTGTAGTGAGATTCCTAAGAAAGAGCTGAGCCTTGAAGAACCACAACTTTCAGTAATCAAACTGAGGAAGATGATCCTATGAAAGCAAGAAGGAACAGGTAGCAGGGTCAGAGAAAAACCTGATGATTTTGTGTAACAGAAACCAAAGGAAGAGAAGGTTGAAAGCCAGGAGGAAGTGACAAATAGTGTCAAATGATGTTAAAGTATAAAGTAAGATGCCGACTGTTTTTTATTTTTATTTTTGTATTCAACAATATAGTCATTAGTGACCTTATCAATTCCTGTTTTGTCAGAGTGATGAATGAAGACTGGTTTGGATTAGGTAGCAGTGTGATGAGTGGGAAATAAATGTTCACTAATGATTTTGGTGTCTTTAGGATGGCTTTTGGGCTCAGAAAAGCTTATTCAGAAGATTACTTTTTAATTTTTTTAAATTGAGATATAATTAACATTTTATATTAGTTATATTAGGCTACAACATAATGATTCAATATTTGTATATATTTTGAAATGATCACCACAATAATTTTAGTTAACACCCATCAGCATACATAGAGAATTTTTTTTCTTATGGTGAGAACATTCAAAATCTACTCTCTTGGCAACTTTCAAATATACAATATATTATTATTATTATTATTATTATTATTTGTCTTTTTGCCATTTCTTAGGCCACTCCTGTGGCATATGGAGGTTCCCAGGCTAGGGGTTGAATCAGAGCTGTAGCCACCGGCCTGCGCCTGAACCACAGCAATGCAGGATCCGAGCCGCGTCTGCAACCTACACCACAGCTCACGGCAACGCCGGATCGTTAACCCACTGAGCAATGGCAGGGATCGAACCCGCAACCTCATGGTTCCTAGTTGGATTCGTTAACCACTGCGCCACGACAGGAACTCCCAATATAGTAGTATTAACTATAGTCACCATGCAGTACATTACATCCACATAATTATTTGTTTTATAACTGGAATTTGGTACCTTTTAACTTCCTGCATTCATTTCATCCTTGCCAAACCCCTGCCTCTGGCAACCACCAATCTGTTTTCTGTATCTATGAGCTTGTGTCCTTTTTAAAAGATTCCATGTATAAGTGAGATACAGTATAGTCTGAAGTCAGGGAGCCTGATTCCTCCAAGCTCCATTTTTTCTTTCTCGGGATTGCTTTGGATAGTCATGGTCTTTGGTGTTTCTGACAAATCTTAAAATTTTTGTTCTACTTCTGTGAAAAATGCCACTAGTAATTTGATAGGGATTGCATTGAATCTATAGATTGCCTTGGGTATTATGCTCATTTTTACAATATTGTTTCTTCCAATCCAAGAACATGGTATATCTTTCCATTTGTTTGTGTCATCTTTGAGTTCTTTCATCAGCATCTTATAGTTTTCAGTTACAGGGCTTTAGTCTCTTTAGGTAGGTTTATTCCTAGGTATTTTATTCTTTTTGATGCAATGGTAAGTGGGATCATTTCCCTAATTTCTTTCTGATCTTTCGTTGTTGGTATGTAGAAACACAATCAATTTTTGTGTATTAATTTTGTACCTGCAAATTTACCTTTGATAAGCACTAACAGTTTTCTGGTAGTGTCTTTAGGATTTTCTATGTATAGTATCATGTCATCTGCAAAGAGTTTTACTTCTTTTCCAATTTGGATTCCTTTTATTTCTTTTTCTTCTCTGATTGCCATGGCTAGGGCTTCCAAAACTATGTTAAATAAAAGTGGTGAGAGCAGGCATCCTTGTCTTGTTCCTGATCTTAGTGGGAATTCTTTTAGCTTTTCATGGTTGGAAATGATGTTAGCTGTGGCTTTGTCATATACGGCATTTATTATGTTGAGATATGATCCCTCCATGCCAAATTTCTGGATGTTTTTTTAAACAGAAATGGGTGTTGGCTTTTGTCAGAAGCAATTTTTGCATCTGTTGAGAGGATCATATGGTTTTTATTCTTCAATTGGTTAATGTGGTGTATCACACTGATTGATTTGTGGATACTGAAAAATCCTTGCACATTTGGGATAAGTCCTACTCGATCACAGTGTACAATCTTTTTAATGTATTGCTGGATTCAGTTTGTTAGTATTTTGTTGAGGATTTTTGCATCTATGTTCATCAGTGATATTGGCCTATAATTTTATTTTTTTGTGGTATCTTTGGCTGGTTTTGGTGTTAGGGTGATGGTGCCCTATATAATGAGTTTGGGAATGCTCCTTCCTCTGTAATTTTTTGAAATAGTTTCAGAAGGATAGATATTAACTCTTCTCTAAATGTCTGATAGAATTCACCTGTGATGCTATCTGGTCTTGGACATTTGGTTTTTTTTTTTTTTTTTTGGTAATTTTTAAATCACAGTTTCAAATCTACAGTCATCAAAACAGTATGGTAATGGCACAAAAATAGAAATGTAGATCAATGGAACAGAATAGAAAGCCCATAAATAAACCCACACACCTATGATTAACTAATATATGACAAAGGAGGCAAGAATATACAATGGACAAAAGATAGTCTCTTCAATAAATGGTGCTGGGAAAACTGGAAACTACATGTACAAGAATGAAATTAGAACACTCTCTAACACTATACACAAAAATTAACCTAACTTAAAGTTTTTTCATAGCAAAGGAAACCATAAAACAAAAAGACAACCCACAGAATGGGAGAAAATATTTGCAAATGAAGTGACTGACAAGGCATTAATCTCTAAAATATATAAACACCTCCTGCAGCTCAATATCAAAAAAACAAACAATAAAAAATAGGCAGAAGATCTAAATATACATTTCTTTAAAGAAGATGTACAGATTGTCAACAAACACATGAAAAGATGGTCAACATCACTAGTTATTAGAAAAATGCAAATCAAAACTATGAGTTACCACCTTACACCAGCCAGAATGGCAATCAAATAGTGGTGTAACTGCTATGGAAAACAGTATAGAGGTTCTTCAAAAAACTAAAAATAGAACTACCATATTATTCCCCCAATCCCACTCCTGGGAATCTATCTGGAGAAAACCATAATTCAAAAAGATACATGCACCCCAAAGTTCATTGCAGCACTATATACAGTAGATAAGATATGGAAGCAACCTAAATGTCCATTGACAGAGGAATGGATAAAGAAGATGTAATACATATATACAATGGATTATTACTCAGCCATAAAAAGAATGAAATAATGGAATTTGTAGCAACATGATGGAACTAGAAATTATCATACTAAGTGAAGTTAAACAGTGATAACCATCATATGATATCACTTACATGTGGAATCTAAAAAAGGGATACAAATGAACTTATTTGCAGAACAGAAACAGACTCACAGACTTTGAAAAACTTATGGCTGTAAAAGTTGAGTGGGTGGACTGGGGATTTGGGGCTGACATATGCATACCAAGGTATATGAAATAATTGGCCAATGAAGACCTGCTGTATAACACATAGAACTCTACCCAATATTTTGTGATAATCTATGTGGGAAAAGAATCTGAAAGAGAATAGATGTGTGTATATGTATAACTGAACCACCTTGTTGTACAGCAGAAATTATCACAACCTTGTAAATCAATTATAATTCAATAAAACAAAAATAAATGAAATCATGTTATTTGTCTTTCTGTCTGTCTTATTTCACTTAGTATAAAGAAGATTAATTTAAAAAGTAGTATTTCAGTTATTAAAGTTTCAAATCCCTAAACCTAGCTCTCCTTTCAGCTTTTATTTATTTATTTTATTTTTTTGTCTTTTTGCCATTTCTTGGGCCGCTCCCTCGGCATATGGAGGTTCCCAGGCTAGGGGTCGAATCGGAGCCATAGCCGCCGGCCTACACCAGAGCCACAGCAACGTGGGATCCGAGCCGCGTCTGCAACCTACACCACAGCTCATGGCAACACTGGATCCTTAACCCACTGAGCAAGGGCAGGGATCGAACCCACAACCTCATGGTTCCTAGTCGGCTTCGTTAACTACTGCGCCACAACGGGAACTCCTCCTTTCAGCTTTTAAATTCAGCCTATAAAACGTATTTTTACTATGTATAGAAGTCTAGCAAATGTTAGCAAGTAAGTTTTATGGAGCATTTGATTAATATGTGGTCCCACTTACAAACTTAATTAAACTCTTTAAGTTCCATTTTACAAATAAGGAAAGTGAGAGAAAATTTAAATTACTTGCTCAAGATCACAAGACCCGTGGTCTCTTAGATGCCTCAGTCCCATGCTCTTTCCATTAAAACAACAGGTTCTTTGATAATAATGTTGGGTATGTTATTTCACAGGCTCCATCTTCTCCTGTGGCTCTACTTGACCTTTTAGTCTTATAATCTGTGAAATACTGTATAGACTATGACCAGGAGACAACTTCTGGGGAAAGATAACCAAAAATCTTTTACTATTTTCTTCCTCACAGGAGATTGCTGATGGTGAAACTGCCCAGCTAAGAGAGGTAAAAGGCTCAGATCTTTCATTTTCTTTTTCCCAGCTAACAGAAGTTTCTGGGGAGCTTCACTGTCTTAGGAAGATATCTCACTTAAAAGGCAAGGATATTAAGGTTAAACATTCATGTAAAAGATTCCATGTTCCCTGAATCGGTCACTTTCCAAAATGCCTGTCCTTACAGATTCATAAACACTCAGGAAATAGGACCCCAGTCCCATTGAGTTCAGCCCAGATATTCTGAGATCTGACTCAGAGGTCTGACCTAGCACTTCACAGAGATGCTCTGCCCTGCTAGGTACATGAATTACCCTGCTGTGAACCATGTTGGGAGAGGGTGGCTGTATCATCAGGAATGACATCTACAGCTCAGCATCTGTAAAACAAGATTAGTTGCTATGATTAGTGGGAAAAGGACTGCTTTTGAGTCAGACAGACCTGTGTATGTATTCCAAGCTCTGCCACTTACTAGACAAGTTACCAAACCACCACCAGCTGTGTCTGTATCTGTGTAAAGAAGTTTGAGCTACATCTTGGAGTCTTTGTGGAGTGATAAATATAAAGGGTCCAACATTAATTACAGATTCAATAAAATCTATGATTAAAATTTTCTATGTGTCTCCCCCTTAGCACTGTAAGCTGTTCAAGGGCAGGGACCCTGTGTACATTATCTGTGTCCCTCGTACATCCTGAACATCACCCAGAACACAGTAGGTATCAGCAAATGCTTACATAGCCAAGCTGAACCAGGTGTGTCCCTTCATCTGAAAATGGAGGGGGTTCAATGTTATGGTTCTTTACAAATGTTATATCCTGTATTCTTATGGAAACTGACCATGTAGCTGTGTTGATATCAAGCTCCTTTACACAGATAGTTAAATTTTCTGTATTGTAATCATTGCCATAATGTTTTAAATATGCATCTTTGAGCTGAATGTAACTAGGACTAGGACAGATATGGTTCTTCACACTCCACCAAGTTGGATAATGCAGACACAGGACTCATTCACACTCAAGAAATTTAGTACCATGGTAATATTATTATTCATAATAAGGAGCATTTAATCATTTATGGATGCACAGTTTGCAAAATATTATGCAATATTTTCTAAATCCTATCACAAGAGTCTTTTAACTCAGAGAAGTGTTGGCTAACAAGGCTTCAGCTCTACGGGTAGCAAGAGAGTTCTCCATCAGGCCTGAAACTTTAGTAGAGTAGGGGACTCTGTGTAAAGAGAAGTGTACATATTTATAGATAGATCAGGTGAAATTTGATAGAGAAGAATTTCTTAGCTTTGGTTACTACTAGGGCTCACACCTCAGAGATTTTTTTAAAAATTTCTACTCTAGAAAATACAAGTTTGTAATAGCACCTGGACCAGAACAGGGCCTTCCTTCCTACCCTCAATCCCTGAACTAGTTTTCACCAATACAAACCTGTCTCTGAAGTGCACCCCACATGCATGCATCAGGACAACACTGTCTTACTATCAGGAGCCCCTTGCTTCTGCTCTGATAATTTCTATGCCTATCCCAGTCACACCCAGAGACACTCCTTGTTCAGGCCTATCACACACCAAAGCCCTTACTCTATCCAGGATACATGAAGACAACCCTCAGCCTGATCCTGCTTGGAGTGCACCACCCAGGCCGCGCTAGGCACAACCTTCCATTCTAAACATATTTAACCAGAACCCCCTACCCATGCTCCAGGGTCTTCCTCCTTACTTTCAAGCTTCTTATTAGGTATGCTCTGACCCAGATCCTTCTCTCTCTAACATATAGAATAGATGCAAATATGGTTACCTTGACCCACCTCAGAATTTTTTCCATTCTTAGAAGCCAGCCTGGAATCCACTATGTCCAGGTCAGGATCCTACCCAACATATAAGCAGTTACATAATAAAACCTAGAACACCAGAAGTGAGAGTCCTAATCTATAAGGCAGTTTTGTGTTTAACATTGCCTATATCATTATCTTCTCTATAATACTTCTCTCACTAGTTTTTCTTAACACAGGGCCCTTCTTTTCTCTGTAAGCAATCCTCAAGTAAGAAGGAATGATCCCTCACTTTGATGTCCTGAGGCCTGTAATCAGTTCCATCTCTGTTATGGACCTTCTTTTCTATATAGGTCTATATCCTGTTGAGTCCCACCCACATCAGGGACCTCCTCCCAATATGCCAATCTAAGAAGGCCTATCCACACTTGAGTCTCTCTACCCCACCCACTCCATAAATGTACTCTATAGGATGCCCTCTTCTTAGTCCCTTCCTTAACCGAATGCTTCCATTTTCTATGTGCTTCACCCTCCTCAGATCCTTCTCATTATAGGAATCACACTTTACATATCTATCAGCAACTTCACTCAATAATGGGCTTGAGTTTTAATCTTGTCAGTCTGTATAGCTCTACCTATATAATTCTGTTTGATTCTTAAATATATAGTGCAAAATCCCAGATGTGGGACCCTTTTCCTATTCTTGGTATTCATTCCTGTCATCAACAAATATATATACTGAGTACTTACTTTGTGTCAAGCACTCCTCGAGTGCTAGGGAATAGCAACAATAAATTACTGCTTTCAAGGTCCATCCATGTTGCAAATGGCAAGATTTTATTCTTTTTTTTTTGGCTGAATAATAGAGCTGATATTCTATTGGATAAAGTCAATAATGAACAGAAGACAGTTTAAAAAAATTATTTATTTATTTGTTTACTTATTTTTCTTATGTACAGCATGGGGACCAAGTTACACATACATGTTTACATAATTTTTCCTTCCGTTGTTGTGTTGTGATGTAAGTATCTAGAAATAGTTCTCAACGCTACACAGCAGAATCTCTTTGTAAATAGATTCCAAGAGCAATAGTTTGCATCCATTAACCAAAGCTACAGATCCCTCCCACTCCCTACCTCTCCCCCTGGGCAGCCTACAAGTCTATTCTCCAAGTCTATGATATTCTTTTCTGTGGAAACATTCATTTATGCTGTATATTAGCTTCCAGTTATAAGTGATATCATATAGTATTTCTCTTTATCTTTCTAACTTATTTCACTCAGTATGAGAGTCTCTAGTTCCATCCATGTTGCTGCAAATGGCATTATTTTGTTCTTTTTTATGGCTGAGTAATATTCCATTGTGTATATACATGACTTCCTTCCTAATCCAATCATCTGTTGATGGACATTTGGGTTTTCCATGTCTTGGCCATTGTGAATAGAGCTGCAATGAACATGAGGGTGCATGTGTATTTTTTAAGGAAAGTTTTGTCCGGATATGTGCCCAAGAGTGGGGTTGCTGGGGTCATATGGTAGTTCCATGTATAGATTTCTAAGATAACTCCATACTGTTTGTGCCAGCTTACATTGCCACCACCAGTGTAGGAGGGTTTCCTTTTCTCCACGTCCCCTCCAGCACTTGCTAGTTGTGGACTTGTTAATGCTGGCCATTCTGACTGCTGTGGGGTGGTACATTATGGTAGTTTTGATTTGCATTTCTCTAATAATCAGGGATGTTGAGCATTTTTCATGTGCTTGATGGCCATCTGTATATCTTCCTTGGAGAATTGTCTATCCAGGTCTTTTGCCCATTTTTCCATTGGGTGGTTGGCTTTTTTGGTGTTGAATTGTATAAGTTGTTCGTATATTCTAGAGATTAAGCCCTTGTCAGTTGCATCATTTGAAACTATTTTTTTTCCCATTCTGTAAGTTGTCTTTTTGTTTTCTTTTTTGTTTCCTTTGCTGTGCAAAAGCTTGTCAGTTTGATTAGGTCCTACTGGTTTATTTTTGCTTTTATTTCTGTTGCCTTGGGAGACTGAGCTGACACAATATTCATGATGTTGATATCAGAGAATGTTTTGCCTATGTTCCCTTCCAGGAGTTTGATGGTGTCCTGTCTTATATTTATGTCTTTCAGCCATTTTGAGTTTATTTTTGTGCGTGGTGTGAGGGTGTGTTCTAGTTTCATTGATTTGCATGCAGCCATCCTGCTTTACCAGCAATACTCGCTGAGAAAACTGTCTCTTTTCCATTTTATATTTTTACATCCTTTGACAAAGATTAATTGACCATAGGTGTCAGGGTTTATTTCTGGGTTCTTATTTTGTTCCATTGGTATGAGTGTATCTTTTGATACCAGTACCACAGTATCTTGAAGACTGTGGCTATGTAATATTGTTTGAAGTCTGGAAGAGTTATGCCTCCTGCTTGGTTTTTGTTTCTCAGAATTGCTTTGGCAATTCTGGGTCTTTTATGGTTCCATATAAATTTTCGGATTGTTTGTTCTATGTCTGTGAAAAATGTCATGGGTAATTTGATAGGGATTGTATTGAATCTGTAGATTGCTCTTTTTTTTTTTTTTTACAATATTGATTTTTCCAATCCAGGAACATGGACTATCTTTCCATTTCTTTATGTCTTCTTTAATTTCCTTGATTAATGTCTTATAGTTCTCAGCATATAAATCCTTTACCTCCTTGGTCAGGTGTATTCCCAGGTATTTGATTTTTTGGGGGTGCAATTTTAAAATGTATTGTATTTTGGTATTCCTTTTGTAATATGTCCTTGTTAGTATACAGAAATGTGACTGATTTTTGAATGTTAATCTTATATCCTGCTACTTTGCTGAATTTGTTGATCAGTTCAAGTAGTTTTTGCATTGAGTCCTTAGGTTTTTATATATATATATTATCACATCATCTGCATACAGTGATATTTTTATCTCTTCCTACTTGGATGATTTTTATTTCTTTTGTTTTTCTAATTTCTGTGGCTAGGACTTCCAAATCTATGTTGAATAACAGTGGTGAGAGTGTGCATCCCTGTCTTGTTCCAGATTTGAGTGGGAAGGCTTTCAATTTTTCTCCATTGAGTATTATATTTGCTGTGGGTTTGTCATAAATGGCTTTGATTATGTTAAGAAATTTTCCCTCTATACCCACTTTGGTGAGAGTTTTTATCATAAATGGATGTTGGAGTTTTTCAAATGATTTTATGCATCTTTTGATATGATCATATCGTTTTTGGCTTTCCTTTTGTTAGTGTGGTGTATGATGTTGATTGATTTTTGTATGTTGAACCATATTACTATCATCAACATATATGCCCCAAATATAGGAGCACCCAGATACATACAACAAGTATTAACAGACACAAATGGAGAAATTGATGGGAATACAATTACAGTAGGAGACTTTAACACCCCACTCACATCAATGGACAGATCCTCTAGACAGAAAACCAATAAAGCAACAGAGATCCTAAAGGAAACAATAGAAAACTTAGACTTCATTGATATCTTCAGGACACTACATCCAAAAAAATAAGAACACACATTCTTCTCAAGTGCACATGGAACATTCTCAAGAATTAATATTGGGGCACAAAGCTCACCTCAACAAATTTAGGAGCATAGAAATTATTTCAAGTATCTTCTCTGACCACAATGGTATGAAACTAGAAATCAACCACAGGAAAAGAGAAAAAACCTACTACATGGAAACTAAACAACATGCTACTAAAAAATCAATGTGTCAATGAGGAAATCAAGAAGGAAATTAAAAAATAGCTTGGGACAAATGATAATGAAGGCACAACCTCTTAAAATCTATGTGACGCCACAAAAGCAGTGCTCAGGGGGAACTTCATAGCAATACAGGCCTTCATCAAAAAAAAGAGAAAGATCTCAAATTGACAACTTAACCCACCACCTAAATGAATTTGAAAAAGAAGAACAAAAAAGACCTAAAGTCAGCAGAAGGAAGGAAATCATAAAGATCAAAGAGAAAATCAATAAAAGAGATTCAATTAATAAAATTGAGAAAATTAATAAAACCAAGAGCTGGTTCTTTGAAAAGGGAAACAAAATTGACAAACCTCTGGCTAGATTCACTAAGAAGGGGAGAGAAAAAACCCAAATAAATAAAATTAGAAGTGAAAAGGAGAAATCACAATGGATACTGCAGAAATACAAAAAACCATAAGAGAATACTATGAACAACTATATGCCAACAAATTTGACAAACCACAATAAATGGACAACTTTCTAGAATCTTACAGCCTGCCAATACTGAATCAAAAAGAAATAGACCAACTGAACAGACCAATCACTAGAAATAAAAACACTCCCTACAAATAAAAGACCAGGACCAGATGGCTTCACAGGCAAATTCTACAAAGAGGATCTGGTGCCCATCCTCCTTAAACTTTTTCAAAGTTTGAGGAAGAAGGAACACTCCCAAAGACATTCTATGATGCCACCATCACCCTAATTCCAAAACCAGACAAAGATACTACCAAAAAAGAAAACTATCGCCCAATATCTTTGATGAATATAGACACAAAAATTCTCAACAAAATTTTAGCCAACCGAATCCAACAACATATAAAAAAAATTATACGCCATGACCAGGTGGGGTTCATCCCAGGTTCACAAGGATTTTTTTTTGGCTGCACCCATGGCATGTGAAAGTTTCCAGGCCAGGGATCAAACATGCACTGAGCTGCTGTAGTGACAACACTGGATCCTTAACCCGTGCACCACAAGGTAACTCCATGAATGCATATTTCAGTGCATTGATCTCCTGCATTTCTTCTGCCAGGTAGCTGCCATTTTGTTCTCTTCATCCTAACTGACCTGGAGAGAACAGATTGTACTTCTGAAATAGAGTTTTAACTAAAGAACACCCCCCCCCTTGGCTAAGAAGGCAGCTGCAAGCCTTTCCAGCTGTGCTCATCACTATACCACCCTTCTTGTAATAATGTAACAACTGTGTGCTCTCTGTCCAAGCCAGCAGCCCTGCTAATTAGGTACCTAGCATTGCTTATCAGTTCTGCTTCTGTAACCTTGCTTGCTCAGTTTCTTAGGGAGGAACGCTGTCTGCTTGGGGATGGGGGAGGTCCGGGATGCTTACATGGGAAAATCAAGACCTTGTAGTGTATAAAAGTTACTGAGAACAAAGACCTGGTGCTCAGACTCTGGAGGTGACTCCTCTGAGCCCGCACTGGTGCTGAATAAACCTTGCTTTTCCATATCTCCGAGTGCTGTTTGTCTCCTTCCGTTGCCACAGTTTTTGCGGTTTCCGCAACATTTTTGGTGCGTTGGCTGGGAAGCCGACAACTGAGCTGGCCTCTTGTGCCACCATTGTTGGGGAACTGGGGGAGGCAACGGTTGCCAGCACAGTGACAGGTGGATAGCAAGCACCGGCCATTTTGCCGGATCCAGACACTCACTCAGGCCATGCTGGCCTTGGCCCACACCACTCCCCGAATGGACTCAGAAGGAGAGTGGAAACAGGTTCCTGGACAGGACGTTGGACTGGTGAGTGCCCTGCAGACATCTGCCCAAGTCAGGACCCAGAAGGAGAGACTGATCACCTCTCAGTGACCAAAGGGTCACTCAGGTCAGGGTTTGCTCCCTTGGGATCAGGAGGCTTGTCAATTCTGGTGTGTGTGTGTGTGAGTGACTGGAGAGAATGAGAGCCCGTGCTCCACCGTCCTTGGACTACGGAGCCAGAGTGAGTCCTAACCTGCAGTTCCGTGGCGACCTCATACGGCTTATGGTGGCCCTCTTTGGGGGGGTCCTGATGTTGGGATTTATACAGTCCCACCTATGCTAAGAGGCACCTGAAATATCTCCTCTGGGGGAGCGGTCAGGCGGACGAAGTGATTGTTACCTGAGGCCTTGTCCTCACGGTTTGTCCTGCATCACTGTCACAGGGTGGGACTTTACACAATGGGTAAATTGGCTTCCAAGCCCACTGTCTTAGAGTGTATGGTTAAGAATTTTAAGAAAGGATTTTCTAGAGATTATGGTGTTAAGCTGAGTCCTGGAAAACTGTGTACCCTCTGTACCCTAGAGTGGCCCTCTTTTGGTGTTGGCTGGCCTCCGGAAGGGACCTTAGATGTGTTCACAGTTACAGCAGTATATAATGTTATAACAGGAGACCCTGGACACCCAGACCAATTTCCATATATTGATCAATGGTTGGAAATTGCCTATTTGAGGCCCCCATGGGTTCGGTTCTGCACCACAGACCAGGGACAGTGTAAGGTGCTAGTAGCCCAGTCCAAGAAGAAAACCTTGTCTCAAAGGAAGGTGCCACCTATTTATCAAGGGGAACCTGATGACTCACCCCCTATGCCACCACCTTATGTGCTGCCAGCCCCACCTCCAGGAGCTGAAGGTCCCCAGATGCCAGATAGCCCACCGCCTTCTGTTTCTCCTCCTCCTTCTGCTTCTGAAGTTCCCGAGGCGATATCACCCCCGCAGCCAGATTCTCCAGAACCTATGAGCAGGTGTCTCCAGTCAGCTCAGGGAGCAGCCACTCCAGCATTGCAAATACCCTTAAGGGACCATACAAGAGGGGGGACGTTTTTATTATTACCAGCCCTTTTCCACTGCCGATCTCCTCAACTAGAAATGCCATACTCCCTCATATTCTGAAAAGCCTCAGGAGCTGACTATCTCTTAGAATTCATTTTCCAGACACACTGTCCCACCTGGATAGACTGCTGGCAACTCCTTTTTACTCTGTTTGACACTGAAGAGCACTGGCGAATTATAACAGAAGCCCAAAATGGCTTCAGACCAATGCGGGGGGTCGAGCAGACTTGGCAAACTGGCTGAGGGAAGCCTTCCTAGAAGAAAACCCCCACTGGGACTATGACACTGAGGAAGGGAAACGTAACCTAGAGAGGTACCCGCAGGCCTTCCTACAGTGGGCAAAAGCTGGGGCTAAAAGGCCCACTAATATAGGTAAGATCAGTGAGATACTACAAGAGCTGAATGAAAGCCCAGCCAAATTCTGTGAGAGACTATGTGAGGCTTTCTGAACCTACACCCCTTTTGATCCCGAGGCCCCTGAGAACCAACGGATGATAAATGCTGCCTTTGTGGGACAAGCCCAATCAGATATCCGTAAAAAGCTACAGAAATTAGAAGGCTTTGCAGGAGAGAATGCCACTAAACTGTTGGAAATAGCCCACAAGGTTTTTATTAACCGAGACCAGGTGGCCCGCCATGATGCAGAAAAGAGAATGAAACAAAAAGTGACTCTTCTGGCAGCTGCCCTGTCGAAACTGGTGCCCCCAGTGGGACCACCCCATAGGGGACAAGGCACAAGGCCAGGGAAAAGGAGTCCCCTGGAACATGACCAATGTGCTTACTGCAAAGAACAGGGACATTGGAAAAATGAATGGCCCAACCGTCCTGAGAAAAAGACCAAGGCCCCACCTAGCCGGTACTGATCTGAGCCATTCAGCACCAACCTGATCGGCCTAGCTGAGTCTGATTAGGGGGGACCAGGCTCTCTCCAACTGGGCCCCCGAGAGCCTATGGTCAGAATTCAAGTAGGGGGCCACCCCATAGACTTTATGGTTAACACAGGTGCCGAACTTTCTGTGGTTACACAACCTGTGGCTCCCCTCTCGGGGAAAGAAACCACCATTGTTGGGGCCACAGGTAACTAAACCCACAGGCCCTTCTGCGGTCCTCAATGATGTCGGTTAGAAGGCCATGAAGTAATACATGAATTTCTTTACCTGCCTGACTGCCCAGTCCCCCTGATGGGAAGAGACCTGCTGGCTAAAATGGGGGCACAAATTTCCTTTTCTACTGATTGGATCGGCCCAACTTAAATTGACAGAACCCCCCCTCTCCTTTAATCATGGCTCTTGCTGTAAAAAGGGAAGAGGAATGGCGCTTGTACTCTCCCCCTTCAGAAATGGGGACCATTCCCCCAGAACTAGAGACTAAATACCCATTGGTTTGGGCTGAAGGAAACCCACCAGGACTGGCAAAACACCGCACTCCTGTCTTAATTGATCTAAAACCCGGAGCTCAACCGGTAAAGCTATGGCAATACTCAATTCCCAGAGAAGCTCGACTGGGAATCCAGGTTCACCTGGATAGGCTGCTTCAGCATGGACTGTTAATAAAATGTCAGTCCCCTTGGAACGCCCCTTTACTGCTCATGAAAAAACCAGGAACACAGGACTACCGCCCAGTACAGGACTTGAGAGCCATAAATGAAGGAACAGTCACATTACACCCGTCCGTCCCTAACCCATATACCCTGCTAGGGCTGATCCCCTCCACTGCTAAGTGGTTTACTTGCCTGGACTTAAAAGACGCTTTTTTCTGCCTCTGGGTGGCACCTGCCAGTCAGCCCTTGTTTGCTTTTGAATGGGAGAAGCCACATACAGGGACAAAGGAACAGCTCACCTGGACTAGACTCCCACAAGGATTCAAAAACTCTCCCACTCTTTTTAGCGGTGCCTTAGCTGGTGACCTGGCTGAATTTCCTGGACAAAAACTGGGCTGTGTTTTGCTACAGTATGTTGATGACCTCTTACTAGCTGGCACCACGGAGGCTCAGTGCCTAGAGGGAACAAGAGCTCTCCTTTCCCTACTGATGGAAGCAGGGTATTGGGTATCAAAGAAAAAGGCACAAATCTGCAAAAAACAAGTCAAGTATCTGGGCTTCAACATCATGCAGGGCTGACTAATGCTGGGGACTGAAAGAAAGCAGGCAGTTTGTGCCATTCCTGTCCCTACCACCCGCCGGAAGGTTCGTGAGTTCCTAGGGGCAGCAGGATTCTGCTGGATATGGATCCCTGGGTTTTCAGACCTGGCCAGGCCTCTGTATGAGGCTCTAAAAGGGGAAGAAAAGGCTCCCCTTGAATGGGGACCAAGCCAGGAGACAGCATTTCAGACAATCAAAACCAAACTCACTGAGGCTCCAGCCTTGGGACTTCCTGATGTAACCAGAGAATTTAACCTTTTAGTTCATGAGAAAAATGGGATGGCTTTGGGAGTCTTAACTCAAGAATTTGGGCCTTGGCAGAGGCCAGTGGCATATCTGTCTAAACAAATTGACTCAGTTGCTGCCGGATGGCCTCCCTGCCTCCAAGCCCTGGCAGCTACCACCTTGTTGGTAAGAGAGGCTGACAAGTTGACCCTGGGACAAAACCTCAATGTTAAAGTCCCACACTCAGTTGTAACCCTAATGGATACCAGGGGCCACCATTGGCTCACACATGCACGAATGACTCAATATCAAGGGTTACTATGTGAAAATCCACGGGTAAAACTGGAGGTTGTACGAACTCTGAACCCAGCTACTTTTCTGCCAGATAAAGCGGGGCCCCCAGACCATAACTGCCTGGAGGTACTAGATGAGGTGTTTTCCAGCAGGCCTGACTTGACTGATAAACCACTCCAAAATCCTGACCAGGTTTTATATACTGATGGCAGCAGCTTTATGGAGGATGGGAAAAGGATGGCAGGATATGCTGTGGTATCTGACTTAAAAGTGATAGAAGCAGAGGTGCTTCCTCAAGGCTGGTCAGCACAGAGAGCAGAATTATGGGCCTTAATCAGAGCACTGGAACTCAGCTGAGACCAGCGAGTTAATATCTATACCGACTCACAATATGCCTTTGCAACTCTACATGTCCATGGAGCCTTATATAAAGAAAGAGGGCTCCTCACTGCTGAAGGAAAAGGAATTAAAAACCAGGCTGAAATCTTAAAGCTCCTAGAGGCAGTATGGGAACCTAAAGAAGTTGCAGTTATCCACTGTAAAGGCCACCAAAAGGGGGATGACCCAGTGACAAAAGGAAACCGTAGTGCTGATGCAGCTGCCAGACAGGCAGCCCGGGGACAACAGCCAGACAAACCTAAGGTCTTGCTGGCCCCAGAAGTGCCAGCTGTCCCCAAATATTCTCCAGAAAAAGAAAAATGGATAAGGAAGAAAGGAGGAACTAAAACTAAAATGGGGTGATGGGTCACATGGGACCACCGAGTTTACATTCCAGAACAGCTGGCCTACAGAGTAGTCCACCAACAACATGAGCTAACCCACATGGGCAAAACTGCCTTAGAGACCCTACTGGTCCGGTACTATCTCATTGCTCCTCTTCCTGCACTCTGCTCCTCTGTCTCCCAAAGATGCATAACCTGTTTACAGAATAATGCCCGCCAGGGGCCCCACAGACCAGCTGGGGCACAGCACTGCGGACTGTCCCCATTTGAGGATATAAAAGTGGACTTTACTGAGGTCACCCCTAGTAAGGGGTACAAATATTTACTAGTTTTTATCTGTACTTTTTCAGGATGGGTAGAGGCCTTCTCTACCCAAACTAAAAAAAACAAAAAAAGTAACCAAGACACTCCTGAGAGACATTATTCCCAGATATGAAATACCCCTGACCATCGGGTCAGATAATGGACCGGCATTTGTGGCTGAAACTGTACAACAGGTGGCAAAAGCTTTACAGATCCAATGGAAACTACATTCTGCTTATCGCCCTCAAAGTTCAGAAAAAGTAAAACACATAAACCGAACCCTTAAACAGACCCTGGCAAAGTTATGTCAGGAAACTGTCTTGCCCTGGATAGACATGTTGCCGGTGGCCCTCTTAAAAGTGAGATGATCACCCCGAGTGGGAATAGGATTCTCGCCATTTGAAATCTTGTATGGAAGGCCACCTCCACTAATCAGTTTAAAAGAAACACCAGGGAGTTGGGAGACTTGGAATTACATAAACAATTACAAGGACTGGGGCTCACTATTTCTCGGATACATAAATGGGTCACAGATAGAATACCTGTGTCCTTAGGTATAACAGTACGCCCCCACAAGCCGGGGGACCAGGTGTGGATAAAGGACTGGAAAAAGGAGCCTTTGAGGCTGGTATGGAAGGGCCCCTATACTGTAATTTTAACCACTGCTCTTAAAGTAACAGGAATAGATGCTTGGATCCATCATTCTAGAGTAAAACCGGCTGGCACAGCTGATGACCTTGGAGAGTGGGAGACTGCCCTCGATCCGGAGAGACCTCTTTGCCTGACAATACAGAGGAGACAACGATCTCAAAGCCCTGCTCTGACCACACCGGAAGCTGGTCAGTCAAAGCACAGCTGAAGCTTGAGGAATCGGCAGCCTGGTAAAATAAACTGCCTTACCTCCCTTCCACAAGAGATTCTCTAACTGTCATATACTGTTATCTTATGACCAACATGTATGTTTGCTGCCTGTTGCTGTTAATCTGGTCCCCTTTGGTTCTGTCAGGATCCATGTCCTCATGTGACCCGTGCATTCGAGTGACCCGATCTGATCAAGGGGTTACATGGACTTTGCTTTACTCCACTCATTTCTCCTGTTCTGGAGAAATCCATGGAAGTTGTACTCACAACAGGACCACTTATTCTATCTGTCAACAGGGGGGCCAATATACTTGCTTTGATCCACTATACTCACCAACTGAGGAATGGTTAGAAGTCCGGCGCTCTCATAAATCAGGGCAGCTAATTAATTGGACCCAAATTACCAACCCCAAGTTGCCAGTGTCAATACATTTCGATGCCTGTGAAGCTATGAATGGGTCATGGACTTCTACTAGACCATGTGGAAGCCCATCATGGGAAAGAGAATATAGGCTCCAGCATAAATATATGTGCTGAGGGACCACCTGGAATGATTGCCTGGAATGCACTTACTGGAGCTGTGTGGCCTGGGCAACCTGGAATAAGGGAGACAAAACAGCTGTCCTTCAAAAGGGCACAGCCCCTCCAGACTGCCAGACTAAAACTTGTAACCCAGTTAATTTCACTATTTTCAATTCCAGTGAGCCCAAATGGAAGGAGGGTTTCAAAATAAGCATTTGCATTGACGGAAGAGGCCTTGACCCTGGAGCTGTGTTACATTTCCAGAGAATCACGTTTGTGCTCCAAGCTGCCTCTCATTCTTTTTATGAAGAGATAAGAAACACCCCACCTCCCATTCTGGCCACAACTAAGGACTTGTTCTTAACCCTGGCAGAAACTATTGCACAAGCTCTCAAGGTCTCCTCTTGTTATGTATGTGGGGGAACAAACACAGGAGACCACTGGCCTTGGCAAGCCAGAGAACTGGACCCATTAGAGCCTCATAATGAGACTGCATACCCCCAACTCACCTATGGGGTATGGCTCCTCAAAACTGCTATTATTGGGAGAAATTGTCTTGTGAGGTGGGGAGGATGGTTTAATGTTTCGGTAGGAAGCTTAACATGTTTAGGCCTGAGGTATTATAATCTGACTGCCCAAAAGACTCAATGGTGGTCATCCTCCAATTGCTCAGAGCCCAAGCCTAATCCCTTGTCTAACTTTTCCCACCTTCGACAAGTATGGGAAGATATCAGTACTAATATCCAGTGGCAGGCACCAAAGGGATTATATTGGATTTGTGGAAAAATGGCCTATTCCTTACTCCCCCCAAATTGGGCTGGGGCATGTGTACTGGGAACAATCAGACCTTCCTACTTCCTGCTCCCACTGTCACTAGGAGAGCAACTGGGAGTTCCTATATATAGGGCACAGGGTGCCCAGAGAGACCGGAGGGCTCTCCAAATTGGAGAATGGAAATATGATGAATGGCCCCCAGAACGGATAATTCAATATTATGGACCTGCCACCTGGGCAGAGGATGGCTCTTGGGGATATCGCACCCCTATCTATATGCTGAACCGCATCATCAGACTACAGGCGGTTTTGGAACTTATAACAAATGACACTGCAAGGGCCTTGACTGTATTGGCCCAACAACAAACTAAAATGCACAGTGCAATCTACCAAAATCGCTTGGCCTTGGATTATTTACTTGCTTCTGAAGGAGGGGTTTGTGGAAAATTTAACTTAAGTAATTGCTGTCTACAAATAGATGACACCGGAAAGGTGGTAGAAGAAATTGCTGACCGCATGACTAAACTAGCCCATGTACCTGTACAAACTTGGAAAGGATGGGATACAGACAGTCTCTTTGGTAAATGGTTCTCTTGGTTGGGAGGAATTAAGACAATGGTCAGAATAGTCATGGTTATACTCGCAGGGTGCCTACTTGTTCGCTGCCTTGTACCTCTCCTGATAAGTATTATAAAAGGTTTTATAAGAACCATGGTTGAAAGAAAAACAGCCTCCCACCTGCTACTTATTAGAGGCTACCAAAGGGTTATGACTGATGATGATCTGTAAAGGGTGCAGATGCACCCTGAACATCAAGAGGGGGGAATGAAATAGAGTTTTAACTAAAGAACACCCCCCCCCCTTGGCTAAGAAGGCAGCTGCAAGCCTTTCCAGCTGTGCTCATCACTATACCACCCTTCTTGTAATAATGTAACAACTGTGTGCTCTCTGTCCAAGCCAGCAGCCCTGCTAATTAGGTACCTAGCATTGCTTATCAGTTCTGCTTCTGTAACCTTGCTTGCTCAGTTTCTTAGGGAGGAACGCTGTCTGCTTGGGGATGGGGGAGGTCCGGGATGCTTACATGGGAAAATCAAGACCTTGTAGTGTATAAAAGTTACTGAGAACAAAGACCTGGTGCTCAGACTCTGGAGGTGACTCCTCTGAGCCCGCACTGGTGCTGAATAAACCTTGCTTTTCCATATCTCCGAGTGCTGTTTGTCTCCTTCCGTTGCCACAGTTTTTGCGGTTTCCACAACACTTCCACCAGGCTTTCTACCAGCCATTCCTTATTAAACTCAAGCTTCTGACCCAAATACCTCACTAAAACAACTCTGAGCACCACCAGGGATCTTGTACATGAAAATGCCTTAGGATCGTTATCATTCCTAATTTTTCTTAAACTCTGCAATCTCTTGAACTTTATTAAATTCTCTATACTCTGACTTTTCCTTCTCTGGCTAAGGTTCTTCAGTTTTCCCAAATTGTCATCTACACCCTCATTAACAATGATATTATTCAGGCCAAACTTTTCCTTTCATATCCAAACACACATATTTGCCCCCCTGCTACTCATTTCTGCTTAAATGTCCCTTAGACATCTTTAATTTAGTAGGAGTGAAGCAAATTGTCATTCATACCCTCCCTCCTTTTCACCTCTGTTTTTCATTACCCCTTGCCCATGCATAGAGCCAATGTCCTTCCCAGCTCTCCCCACATTAATGTTTTCTCCTTGGCCCTGCCTGAACTAGAGTTTTCTCATCGCTTCATTCAGGCTTCTCCACATATCTCTGCTCCAACCAGGATGATTATTTTTGATTCAATTAGATTCCTCACTGCCTTAACGACTTCTACTTTAGTACTGTAGGCCCCTTTTGAGCCTAATTCCATTTGATAATCCAAGAGAGTCATGTAAAAGGATTCCTTAGAGGTACATTATTTTTCCAAATGTGTATATTCATGAATTACAGTTACTGTATCTAGGACGCACTATCCTTATGACTAGAGTTGCTAGATTATTTATTTATTTATTTATTTATTTATTTATTTATTTATGGCTGTGCCCACAGCATGTGGAAGTTCCTTGGCTAGGGATCAAATCTGTACCATAGCAGCAACCGGAGCCACTGCAGTGACAACATTGGATATTTAACCCACTGTATCTCCAGGGAACTCCTAGGGTTGCCAATTTTAGAAAGTAAAAATATCGAACAACCAGTTAAATTTGATTGCTAATTGTCTATGAATACCTACACTATCGAAAGAGATAAATAGTGCATGGGACATATGGTATTAAAATTATTTCATGTTTACTTGAAATAAATTATGAGTAAATTACTTACACTTTAATTATATTTTCATGATGTTCAGGATCTCCTTAATGGTTCTTAGTTCTGAAGAATTTGCTTATAAAATTCCTTGCAGTTACAGTCTGTGTTTTATTTACATAGTAACATAGTTTCTACACTAATCACGTATAATTTATTTTCTTTTGTTCACTGAACATTGTTTAATGAGAAAACATGCTAAATATTAACATTATGAGCCAGTATACTGAGAATGTACTAGCATAACAACTTTGAAAATTGCTCTTCAAATTTCTTTTGTTGAAGCACATAACTTCTTGTGTTAAAAGTCAAATTCAATTATTTTTGCTTTAACACCTGTAATCAGTAACTCAACTTGATCTACATAGGATGAAGATACTCATTTCCTTCCACCTTCCACCTTCAACATTCTTTTGGTGTTAAATTTTCAACATTGATAACATTTGTATTCTGTTCCATAAACATAACTAAATCTACCAGGTTTTGTATACTAGTTGATTCTAAAACTGAAAATCTACTGATTATTATTATTATTACCTACTTTATTTATATTATCATGAGAGAGTGAATCAACAGAGAATATTCCCAGGACACCTGAAGCTTATAGGATGCCTTGTGTATGTGAGAAAAAGGTAATCCAATCAGGCAGATAAATAAGGAAAGGGCTGCCTTTCTGGTGGCTGCAGCCCTTCATAGATGGGATTGACAAGTGGAGCATGTCCTGGATATCAACCCCCACCTTCTCTTTTGACATGACAACTTTGTACTACTTTATGTACAAACCTCAGGACATATGTGGCCACCATGAACATTTACCTCTTGGGTCAGCTGGGACCAAGGCACAGTTTGAATACAAAACTGTGCTCTCTGTTGCAAGTCAAGAATGACCAGTTCAACCAGGTCTGGGGCCTGAGATTGAGTATGTCAAAGCAAAGGACTTAAATATGGGTAATACCTGAAATTGACAAAATTAGAGAACAAAAATGGATTGAAACCCATTACACAGCCTTGGTCTCTTGGTCTCTTGCAATTTTTACTTCACTGTGATGGAAAAAAATTATCTTACCTAGAATGGACATACAGCCTCAATTTTAGGGACAGACATTTTAAAATAGTTTAAATGTAATACCTACCCCATTGTGGTTTGGTGAGGATTAAATGATAACCTATATTGACTGGCAATAAATGTTCAACAAAAGTCAGCAAAATAATTTGGGGGGACTTAGATAACTAGAGTGAAAAGTTTAGTGGAAAATTAAAGGATAGAATAGGTTGCCTAGCACTATGTTGACCCAATAATTCTTTAATAAGAACTTTCTGATGACTGACTAATTAGGACAGGAGCTTTAAAGGGATTATGGTGTTACCCAAAAACTGTCACCCTGGAGATAGGGAACTGGAATCAATGGCTGTGAATTTTTGGACAAATAACTCTTCCTTCTGTCTGAGCCACAGGTTCATTATCTACCACAGGAAATCACTATCCTTCTAGTCATCAATAGCTCTCTGGGCAATGGCAAGAAGCAAATGTGTGAGAGCATGCTTTGGAAAACCAAATGCATTTTCTTTTTTTTTTATGTTTTTTAAATTTTTATTTATTTATTTATTTTGTCTTTTTAGGGCCACACTCATGGCATATGGAGGTTCCCAGGCTAGGGGTTGAATGAAAGCTATAGTTCCTGGCCTACACTACAGCCACAGCAAAGATAGATCTGAGCCAATCTTCGACCTACACCATAGCTCATGGCAATGGTGGATTCTTTTTTTTTTTTTTTTAATTTTCCCACTGTACAGCAAGGGGATCCGGTTATCCTTACATGTATACATCACAATTACATTTTTTCCCCCAGCCTTTCTTCGGTTGCAACATGAGTATCTAGACAAAGTTCTCAATGCTATTCAGCAGGATCTCCTTGGAAATCTATTCTAAGTTGTGTCTGATAACCCCAAGATCCCGATCCCTCCCACTCCCTCCCCCTCCCATCAGGCAGCCACAAGTCTCTTCTCCAAGTCCATGATTTTCTTTTCTAAGGAGATGTTCATTTGTGCTGGATATTAGATTCCAGTTATGAGTGATATCATACGGTATTTGTCTTTGTCTTTCTGGCTCATTTCACTCAGGATGAGATTCTCTAGCTCCATCCATGTTGCTGCAAATGGCATTATGTCATTCTTTTACATGGCTGAGTAGTATTCCATTGTGTATATATACCACTTCTTCCGAATCCAATCATCTGTCCATGGACATTTGGGCTGTTTCCATGTCTTGGCTATTGTGAATAGTGCTACAATGAACATGCGGGTGCACGTGTCTCTTTTAAGTCGAGTTTTGTCCGGATAGATGCCCAAGAGTGGGATTGCGGGGTCATGTGGAAGTTCTATGTATAGATTTCTAAGGTATCTCCAAACTGTTCTCCATAGTGGCTGTACCAGTTGACATTCCCACCAGCAGTGTAGGAGGGTTCCCTTTTCTCCACACCCCCTCCAGCACTTGTTATTTGTGGACTTATGAATGATGGCCATTCTGACTGGTGTGAGGTGATATCTCATGGTAGTCTTGATTTGCATTTCTCTTATGATCAGCGATGTTGAGCATTTTTTCATGTGTTTGTTGGCCATGTGTATATCTTCTTTGGAGAAATGTCTATTCAGGTCTTTTGCCCATTTTTCCATTGATTGATTGGCTTTTTTGCTGTTGGGTTGTATAAGTTGTTTATATATTCTAGAGATTAAGCCCTTGTCGGTTGCATCATTTGAAATGATGTTCTCCCATTCTGGAAGTTGTCTTTTTGTTTTCTTTTGGGTTTCCTTGGCTGTGCAAAAGCTTTTCAGTTTGATGAGGTCCCATGGGTTTATTTTTGCTCTAATTTCGATTGCTTTGGGAGACTGACCTGAGAACATATTCATGATGTGGATGTCAGAGAGTGTTTTGCCTATGTTTGCTTCTAGGAGTTTGATGGTGTCCTGTCATATATTTAAGTCTTTCAGCCATTTGGAGTTTCTTTTGGTGCATGGTGTGAGGGTGTGTTCTAGTTTCATTGCTTTGCATGCAGCTGTCCAGGTTCGCCAGCAATGCTTGCTGAATAGACTTTCTTTTTCCCATTTGATGTTCTTGCCTCCCTTGTCAAAGATTAATGGACCGTAGGTGTCAGGGTTTATTTCCGGGTTCTCTCTTCTGTTCCATTGGTCTGTCTGTCTGTTTTGATACCAGTACCACACTGTTTTGATGACTGTGGCTTTGTAGTATTTCTTGAAGTCTGGGAGAGTGATGCCTCCTGCTTGGTTTTTGTTTCTCAGGATTGCTTTGGCGATTCTGGGTCTTTTGGGGTTCCATATAAATGTCTGGATTGTTTGTTCTAGTTCTGTGAAAAATGTCCTGGGTAATTGGATAGGGATTGCATTGAATCTGTAGATTGCTTTGGGTAGTATGGCCATTTTTACAATATTGATTTTCCCAATCCAGGAACATGGAATATCTTTCCATTTCTTTACATCTTCTTTGATTTCTTTGATGAAAGTTTTATAGTTCTCGGCATATAGGTCCTTTCCCTCCTTGGTCAGGTGTATTCTGAGATGTTTGATTTTGTGAGGTGCAATTTTAAAAGCTATTATATCTTTGTATTCCTTTTCTCATATTTCATTGCTGGTATACAGAAACGCTACTGACTTCTGAATGTTCATCTTATATCCTGCTACTTTGCTGAATTTATTAATCAGTTCAAGGAGTTTTGGGGTTGAGTCCTTAGGGTTTTCTATGTATAGTATCATGTCATCTGCATACAGTGACAGTTTGATCTCTTCTCTTCCTATATGGATGCCTTTTATTTCTTTTGTTTGTCTAATTGCTGTGGCTAGGACTTCCAACACAATGTTGAAGAGCAGTGGTGAGAGTGGGCATCCCTGTCTTGCTCCAGATTTGAGTGAGAAGGCTTTCAGTTTTTCTCCATTGAGGATTATATTTGCTGTGGGTTTATCATAGATGGCTTTGATTATATTCAGGAATGTTCCCTCTATACCCACTTTGGCGAGGGTCTTGATCATGAATGGATGTTGGATTTTGTCAAATGCTTTTTCTGCGTCTATTGAGATGATCATATGATTTTTGACTTTTTTTTTTGTTTATGTGGTGTATGATGCTGATTGATTTGCGTATGTTGAACCATCCTTGTGAACCTGGGAAGAACCCAGGTCCTGGTGTTATTTTTGGTATGTTGTTGGATTCGGTTGGCTAGATTTTGTTGAGAATTTTTGCATCTATATTCATCATGATATTGGGCGATAGTTTCTTTTTTGGTGGTATCTCTGTGGTTTTGGAATGAGGGTGATGGTGGCATCATAGAATGTCTTTGGGAGTATTCCTTCTTCTTCAACCTTTTGAAAGAGTTTAAGGAGGATGGGCACCAATTCCTCTTTATAGGTTTGATAGAATTCACCTGCGAAGCCATCTGGTCCTGGACTTTTATTTGTCGGGAGTGATTTTATGACCTCTTCAATTTCATTTCTAGTGATCGGTCTGTTCAGTTGGTCTGTTTCTACTTGATTCAGTTTTGGCAGGCTGTAAGATTCTAGAAAATTGTCCATTTCTTCCAGATTGTCCAACTTGTTGCCGTATAGTTGTTCATAGTATTCTCTTATGGGTTTTTGTATTTCTGCTGTATCCGTTGTGATTTCTCCTTGTTCACTTATAATTTTGGTTATTGGATTCTTTCTCTCCCCTTTTTTAGTGAGTCTGGCCAGGGGTTGTCAATTTTGTTCACCTTTTCAAAGAACCAGCTTTGGTTTTATTAATTTCCTCTATTGTTTTTTGAGTCTCTATTTATTGATTTCTTCTTTGATCTTATATTTCCTTCCTTCTGTGACTTTAGGCCTTTTTTTGTTCTTCTTTTTCTAATTCGCTTAGGTGGAGGGTTAAGTTGTCCATTTGGGATCTTTCTTCTTTTTGAGAGAAGGCCTGATTGCTATAAATTTCCCTCTGAGCACTGCTTTCGCAGCATCCCATAGATTTTGAGCGGTTGTGTCTTCATTATCATTTGTTTCAAGGTAGGTTTTAATTTCCTTCTTGATTCCCTCATTGACCCATTGGTTTTTTAGTAGCATGTTGTTTAGTCTCCATGCAGTAGGTTTTTTCTCTTTCCTTTTCCCATGGTTGGTTTCTAACTTCATGGCGTTGTGGTCAGAGAAGATACTTGAGATAATTTCTATGCTCTAAATTTATTGAGATTCGCTTTGTTCCCAATATGTGGTCGATTCTTGAGATGTTCCATGAGCATTGGAAGAATGTGTATTCTGCTTTTTTTGGATGTAGGTCCTGAAGATATCAATGAGTCTCACTTTTCTATTGTTTTCCTTTAGGATCTCTGTTGCTTTATTGGCTTTCTGTCTAGAGGATCTGTCCATTGATGTGAGGGGGGTATTAAGGTCTCCTACTATGATTGTATTCTCATCAATATCTCCCTTTATGTCTGTTAATATTTGTTGTATGTATCCGGGTGCTCCTGTATTTGGGGCATATATGTTGACGATAGTAACATCCTCTCCTTGGATGGATCCCTTAATCATTAAGTAGTGTCCTTCTTTGTCTTTCTTTATGTCTTTTGTTTTAAAGTCTATTTTGTCTGATATGAGCGTTGCGACTCCTGCTTTTCTGTCATGTCTATTGGCGTGACATATTTTTCCCCACCCTTTCACTTTCAATCTATGTGTATCTTTTGTCCTAAGGTGAGTTTCTTGTAGGCAGCATATTGAAGGTTTTTGCCTTTTTATCCACTCAGCCACTCTGTGTCTTTTGATTGGGGCGTTCAGTCCATTGACATTTAAGGTGATAATTGATAGATGATTACTTATTGCCATTTGAACCTCGTATTCCAGTTGATTCTATGGTTCGCCATTCTTCCTTTCTTTTCTTTTTTTTCTTTTTTTTTTTTTGGTTGGATGGTCTCCTGTTATTATCTGCTTGAGTGTATTTTTTTTTCATTTTTTGCAAATGCAATATTTGGTTTTGGCTTGTGGTTGCCCTGTTTTTTAAGTATGCTAACCCCTTCCCATAATTGTGTGTTTTAGCCTGATGGTCCTGTAAGTTCAAACACTTCACTACTATATTAAAATTAAGAAGAGAAACGTACAAACAAACAAAA
This sequence comes from Phacochoerus africanus, assembly GCF_016906955.1. Lineage (NCBI taxonomy): Eukaryota > Metazoa > Chordata > Mammalia > Artiodactyla > Suidae > Phacochoerus > Phacochoerus africanus. The sequence goes on from NC_062560.1 coordinate 53,023,339, forward strand.
AGGGTTATTTACTTCCTACCATCCCTTGCCCACATTTTATGGTTTTGATGACTCTTTTTTATTTTTTTCTTTTTAATTTTATTTTGTTTGAGGCCTGTTCATGATTAAATCTGTATGCTGGCTTATTTGAGTGACTGCTCTCTGATTGCGGTTCCCTCAGTCCTAGTTCTTCCTCTTCTTCTTTTTTTTTGTCTTTCGTTTCCTTTTTCTTCCCTTTCCTTCCTTTCTTTTTGGTTTAGAGAAGCGCTTTCAATATTTCCTTTAACCTGGGTTTTGTGTTGCAGTATTCTTTAAGTTTTTGTTTGTTGGAGAAAATTTTTATTTCCCCTTCTATGTTAAAAGATATTCTTGCTGGATAGAGTATTCTAGGTTGCATATTTTTTCCTTTGAGCACTTTAAATATCTCTTGCCATTCCCTCCTGGCCTGTAGTGTTTCTGTAGAGAAGTCAGCTGATATTCTTATGGAGGTTCCCTTGTAGGTAACATTCTGTTTTTCTCTTGCTGCCTTTAGGATCCTCTCTTTATCACTAACTTTTGCCATTTTTATTATGATGTGTCTTGCTGTGGGTCTGTTTGGGTTCAGTTTGTTTGGGGCCCTCTCTGCTTCTTGTATCTTGAACCCAGTATCCTTTAGATTTGGGAAGTTTCCAGCGATAATTTCTTCAAATATATTTTCCATCCCCTTATCTTTTTCTACTCCCTCTGAAATTCCTATTATGCGTAGATTGGCCCACTTTATATTATCCCATAGGTCTCTTATATTGCTTTCCAGTTTTTGGATTCGGTTTTCTGACTGTTGACTGGATTGAGTGATTTCCATTATTCTATCTTCCATATCACTGATTCGTTCTTCTGCATTATTCATTCTGGTTTTTACTGCCCCTAGTTCAGTTTGCATCTCTGCAAATGAATGTTCTCGGTTTTCTTGGCTCCTCCTTATATTTTCTAGTTCCTTTCTGAGGGTATCTGCATTACTGTTCATATCTTCTCTTCATTCCTTCAGTATTTTCACTAGTTCTCTTTTGAACTCCAGGTCTGTCAGACTGCAGAGATCTGTTTCATTGTGGACTGTTTTAGGTGAGTTCTCCTGTTGGTTTGACTGGCGGTGGTTTCTCTGCTTCTTCATCTTGCTTGTTGTTTTCTTTCTCCTGAGGGAGTTGTACTCTCCGTGATCGGGCAGTGTTTGCCTTGTCACTGCCGTGGAATATTTCCTGAGGGCTGGCGTTGTTGGTCAATCTTTTTTGAGGCAGTGTGGCTTTTCTGGAGTGTTGATGGGGCTAACAGTGTTTCTTTGAAGCGAAGGAGGACTTCCTGAGGGCAGACAGGACTGGGAGGTCCACGCCACGATGGTAGCAGATTTCACTTGGTCATGCAGAGCTTGCTCTGGTGTTTTTAGGCTGTGGGGTTCTTGCAGGGGGTTGGCAGTGTTGGGCAGCTGTTCCTCAGGAGTGCAGCACCCCCTGGGGGCTGGAGCAGCTATCTGGGTCACTGAGGACCTAAGAGGTTCTTCCTTAGGGCAGCCCAACTCAGAAGGATGGCCTGAGAATGTAGGCAGATGTTTTCACAGTCTGGCCTAGCTTGTTGCAGCTTTTCTGGGCTGCAGGGGCTCTTCCAGGGGGCTGGTGGTGCTGAGCAGCTATTCCGTGGGAGTGGGGCAATCCCTGGGGGCTTGGGTGGGTAGCAGGGCCACTGGAAACCCAAGAGGCTCCTCCCCAGGGCAGCCTGACTCAGAAAAACCGCCTGAGATCTTTTCCCGACTCGCCCAGGCTTGTTCTAGCTTTTCTGGGCTGCAGGGGGTTCTGCCTGGAGCTGGCAGTCCTATGCAGCTGATCCACTAGGGCACCCCCTGGGGGCTTGGGCGGGTAGCAAGGCCACTGGAAACCCAAGAGGCTCCTCCCCGGGGCAGCCTGACTCAGAAAAACCGTCCGGGAATTAGGCAGATCTATCCACTGCCTGGCTAGGCTTGTTCTAGCTTTTCTGGGCTGCAGGCCTTTTCTCGGGGGCTGGTGGTGTTTGGTGCTACTCTGCGGAAGTGTAGCCCCTCCAAAGGGCAAGCAGGCCTGTGCAGGGACAGCCCCTGCGGTGGTAGGCTTCAGGCAATTGTTGAGGCCAGCCGTCCTGGATGGCAGGCAGCCCCAGGTCCGGTGAGAGCATAGGGGGTGGCGGGGGTCGGGGGAGGGGATGCACTGGGAAGCACAGCTTTCAGCTAGCTAGTGGGCCTGTAAGCTTGCTGTGGCTTAGGGGGTATTCTATGGGGACCCACCCCTTCTTCTCTCCCCTCCCCAGCACGGGCGCAGACCAGGCTTTTTTCCCAGGTTCCCTCTGATGTGGCTTTCCACTTCCCTGCCCCTAGAGTATTGCTCCCTTCCTCTTTGACAGCTTTGTTTTCTAGTCTCCCAGGCAGTCTCTGCCCCGTCAAATGGTTTCTAGACCTCCCAAGCAGTTTCTGCTCCGCCTGGCCCCCCCAGCCCGGGGACTAACCTCTGGAGCCTAGGTCTCGGTGCCCAGCCCCCACCCAGGCGTCCCCCAGCCCTTTCTCGGCGACCAACCCTCGGAGGCGAGGACTGGGTGCCCAGCCCCCACCCAGGCATCTCTATTTTTGGTGACTGTGCCCGTAGTTCAGATGGTCCGTTGGGTTCTTGATCGGCTTTTCCGTACTCCAACTTACTGCTACACTCTTCTCTGCATCTGGAGATTCCTCTGGTTCGTTTGATCTTTCCCCCAGTAGGTGACTTTCCAGGGTGCGGGATCCCTTTCTCCTCCGCAGTTCCCTTTCGGGAGCACCCGTCCTGCTTGGATTCACCTTCTCTCACTCACCTCTTTTCTCCCGTTCTGCCCCGTAATGTCACGAACTTCTTGCCGTTATTGGAGTGTAGGTTCTTCTGCCAGCGATTGATTGCTGTTCTGTGTGAGCCATTTATTCTGTAGATGTGCTTTTTTTTTGTTGTGTTTGTGGGAGAGGACGAGCGTGTCCCCCTACTCCTCTGCCATCTTGTCCCCAAATGCATTTTCTTTAGCAGTGTCTTGATCATCTGGGAGCTACACTGAGCCTTCTAGACCAACAGCCTTCAAATTGGGTTATGGTTACTCCTGGTAGTACACAAAGACCTTACAAGGCTTACATTGTCACAGATGATATTCATTTTAATTAAGGGAGTTAATTTCTAAATCCTCAACTTCAATATTTATTATTTTTAAAACCAATCTGAGTACTGGTTTGCCTTCACAACCTCCCCTTTCACAACCCTCTTTCTCTCTCTTTACAAAAGCAGAGCAGACCTCACACCAATCCAAAATCTTAACCTAGTACCTTACCCCTGGAGTGTCAAAAAATTCTGGGTATTCAACAAAGGGGAAATTCAAAATACTTATTTTATTTTATTATTATTTTTTTAGGGCTGCACCCATGGCATATGGAAGTTCCCAGGCTAGGGGTCAAATCAGACCTACAGCTGCCGATCTACACCACAACCACAGCCACAAAAACATGGGATCCAAGCTGCACCTGTGACCCACACCACAACTAACAGCAATGCCAGATCCCTGACCCACTGAATGAGCCCAGGGCTTTAACCCGCATCCTCATGGATACCAGTTGGATTTGTTTTTGCTGCACCACAACAGGAACTCTCAAATACTAATTTTATTTTATTTTATTTGTTTATTTTTTTGTCTTTTTGCCATTTCTTGGGCCGCTCTTGTGGCATATGCAGGTTCCCAGGCTAGGGGTCGAATCGGAGCTGTAGCTGTCAGCCTACGCCAGAGCCACAGCAATGCAGGATCTGAGCCACGTCTGTAACCTACACCACAGCTCATAGCAATGCCAGATCCTTAACCCACTGAGCTAGGCCAGGGATCGAACCCGCAACCTCATGGTTCCTAGTCGGATTCGTTAACCACTGAGCCACCATGGGAACTCCCCAAATACTAATTTTAGTGTTGAGAAACTGCGTGATTATATTACTGGGAAATAAGTCATTCTGTGAACCGGATAGTTTCCAATTCTTTACTTTCAGTAAAATGGAAGAGAACAACATAATGGAGTTGGCAGCTGGTAAATCATTAGGAATATATGTGTGTGTGTGTGTGTGTGTGTGTGAATATATATATATATATATATATATATATATATATATATATATATATTTGGCTGTATCTGAGGCATGTGGAAGTTCCTGGGCCAAGGAGAATATCCATGCCTCAGTTGCATCCTGTGCTACAGCTTCAGCAACATCAGATCCTTAACCTGCTTCACCACACAGGAGTTTAAAGGATATATTTCCACTACAATTTTACCTTTAATGTTATTTTTCAAATTTTTAATTTGTTATATTTATCAATTACATGCTAATAATTACTTTAATAAATCAATCTTGAAGAAAAAATTTAATATTTTGATACTTATGCCCCAGGAGGTAATACATATATATTATTGTTGAGAAGTATGTTGGGGTGACAAATTATGCCAAACTAAAAGAAATTTCATTGATAAAATTCTGTGGGGGAAGTGGAATGTAAATCCAGTTCAAGGAGAAATGCTATAAAATTTGATGATCACGTGGCTAGTGTATTTAGATATCATGGATAGACTTAAAGGAATGAGGTGACAGTTGGACTGAAATGTTTACGATGAGCTGAAAGTAACATCATTTGAAAGCATGGTGAAAAATTTCATATGTCGACCTAAAAATATACAAAGTGGTACAGTTTTCAAGATCCTCTTAGAGGGTATGTAAACAAAAAGTTAAAAGGGCATCATCCTTGCCTGAGGCCCATAAGTGTCTTGAAGATAAAAGCAAAGCCCACACCAAGATCTCTGCAGAGGTTTCTGCCATTCACTTAATTATGGAGACTCTAATCCACAAATTTTCAAACTAATTTGCTGTCTGTCATTAACTATAATCTTTCCTGATGTAAAACATTTTGAAAGGATTGTTATAACTTTGCTTTTTTAGAATATTTGGCTATGAGTACTTCATTAAATTTATAGTTGGGTTAGATTTCTCAGCCATAAGAAATGCTGCTTACTTGGGAACTTTCATGATGTGAGAAAACATAACCTACATATCGTTTTCAAATGTGGTGGATACTCTGAATTTTATTAACTAAATTAAATGATAAAATTGACTTAATAAATATTTTGTAGACATCCAGGTTCACATTTACTACTTTCAATTTTCCAATTCTTTTTTCATATCATGGAATCCATAAATTTATTTTCAGGTTTTAAACACTCTTAGAGCCTTTTGGGGAGCTCAGTGGCACTGAGCATGATGTTTGTCATGTCTATTGAGCTAGCTGACTTGGATAGGAAGTGGATCAAATCAGCCTCTGCAACTGTAGTCCCTAGCAGAATGCCTGGCAAGGATAAGTGACTAAGATTTGTTGAATCAAGGAACGAAGCCAATGTTCAAAGAGATCACAGAAATGTTGGGAAAAAAATAGAACAACAACCCTAGTGGGGACAAGAATGGATTGGGAATTTATTATTTCTCTGAAATTAGCAGTTATTGGATTCTTTATTTTACAAGTTTTGCTTGAAGTTGCATTCTTACATCTGGTTAATGGGGGCATAATAAAAAAAAGTCAGTCTGTAAATCAAGCTAAGTAAAAAGTTTTAATAAAACTTTGTTGGAATTCCCAGGTGGTTTGACAAGTTAAGTATCTGGTATTGCCACTGCTGTTGTGTGGGTTTGATACCTGGGCCAGAAACATCTGCATACCATAGGTGTGGCCAAAAAATTTTTTTTGTTTTTGTTCTTAAGGTTTAATTTTTTATTTTATTTTATTTTTGCTTTTTAGGGCTGCACCTGTGGCATATGGAATTTCCCAGGCTGGGGTCAAATTGGAGCTGCAGCTGCCAGCCTATGCCACAGCCACAGCAATGCAGGATCCAAGCCACTTCTGCAACCTACACCTCAGCTCATGGCAGCACTAGATCCTTAACCCACTGAGCTAGGCCAGGGATGGAACCTGCATCCTCATGGATACTAGTCAAATTCATTTCTGCTGAGCCATGAGGGGAACTCACTCTTCAGGTTCAAATAGCTCAACTTTATCCACTGAGGGCTTGTCATTGTATCCTTGCTATGCAAATGTTACTGTGCAAGCAACTGTCTGTGGAGAGTCTTGAACATGTGAGACATGTAGATATTTTGTTTAACTGGAAAAGAGTTTGACTGCATCATCAATATTTGTGATTAATGGGAAGAATCTTGTTATACTGAGACACATTAATATTAAATAACTTTATGCTATTGAGGATAGATTTAATTTCTTAATCTAGACCATTTGGTCTGATTTCCTGTGGAAATGGTATAAATCATTTTTTATTTTACCATTTTTTATTTTTTACATTATAGTTGGTTTACGGTGTTCTGTCAATTTTCTACTGTACAGTAAAATGACCCAGTCTCTCTCTCTCTCTCTCTCTCTCTCTCTCTCTCACACACACACACACACACACACACACACACACACACACACTTTTTCTCATATTATCCTCCATCATGTTCCATCACAAGTGACTAGATAGAGTTCCTTGTGCTATACAGCAGGACATCGTTTCTTATCCACTCCAACTGCAATAGGTTGTTTCCATGTCTTGGCTATTGTGAATAGCACTGCAATGAATGTACGGATGCATGTATCTGTTTTAAAGAAAGTTTTGTCTGAATATATGCTCAAGAGTGGGATTGCCAGGTCATATGGTATTTCAATACTTAGTTTTCTGAGGTACCTCCATACTGTTTTCCATAGTGGTTACACCAATTTACACTCCCACCAACAGTGCCTCAGTTTTTTTTTGTTTCAAACTTTTCTGCATTATACAGGGAGCAGGTGTGAGAAGGGTGGAGAAGAAAAAAAAATAGAATCCAAGAGGCAGAATTTCAGGCTTAATTCAGCAATCTTAGATCTTCCATTGAGTCTCTTTATTGACATTGATTACATTCAAAAGAAGTATCTCTACTGGATTTATTAATGGGCCTGAGTAGAGAAGTGAACATAGCCATGGAAGCTAAATGCCACAAATAGTGAAAAGTACAGATACAGAAGTACAAACTCAAGATGAAGAATCAGTTCTAAAGCGGACAAAATTCTAGGAATGAAAACCTAGATATAACACTGTTCAAACTTGTCCTTGATAGGATACACTTTACTCTGCCAAGAACACAATGAATTTATTATTGTCATTCTCAGAAGCATGTGAATTGTATGGAAAATGATACTTAATGCTAGCTAAAGGTTTCTGTTATAAGTCAATGGAGTGATGCTTTAGGAGTCATTGGGTCAAAATCTAAATCTATCAGATGAAGACAAAGCCACTGAGTGAAAATTTCACTCATTCTATTATTCTAAATATACTTGAAACCAATTAATTTATTAAAATAGAGAAGTTAAATTCAAGAGCTATGAAAATATACGTGCATTGGCTCAAAGATAAATTGACAACCCTGCTAGGATGATGGAAATGTGGTGTGGTATAGTGTTAATTAGAATCATTGGAAACAAGAAGCTAGCCATAAGTTTGTATTGAAATGTACATGTTGCTCAAGCTTTATATTATGCTATAATTCATCATGGGCTTGTTTTGATAATAGGCTAATAAAGAGCATTGTAGCTAAGATTTTCAAGATGAACAGAGTCAGAAAAGTTGAATCTTTATTGAAATTCCTGTAACACACCGGTCTTTCTTAGCTTCCCATTAAGGTCTCCTCTCTCCTGAATTATGTATTAGAGGACATTTTAAGACCATTCTGGTACAGGTCAATTTGGGAGATGGCATCATATGATATAGGTCTGACCTCATTAGTGGATTCATGTCAGAAGGGCAGAGGAATGCAGGATGACCAGAGAATGGCATCAAAGGAAACAATCAAGAGATGGATTTTTTACTATTGAGGAATATTTTGAGATGTGTAACTCTGAAAAAGGAAATGCCACTCCAATATGAGTTTGTTTGTATTGACAATTTTTAGGGACAAATGTGAGCTGATTGTTCACCAAAATGTATGTATTGGAAAGTAGATGTAAATTTGTTAGGCATGTTGTGAAATGCCACCAAGAAAGGAACACAATATTTCCAATATGCAGCTTTGTGATAGCTGAAAGGCAGTTAGCAAAAGGAATTAGGGTTAAATAGGCCTTTGAGTAAGACAAGAAATCAAACTAAAGATTTTTGCATAACCTTGTATGTGAGTCCAGTGTGAATATGAATAATTAGTCATGAAAAAGTGATCTGGAAACCAATTTATTCTGGTACCTGTTTTTCCTTCAGCCATTTCTTGAAACTATCTGACAGTGAGGGTCTATAGGAAACAAAAATTTCACCACTACCCTCAGTAGGTGTTAGGCTCAAAGCCAGATGGAACAAGTAATTGTGGGAGAGTATGCTGACTTGTGAAAGAAGAAAAAACAAACCAGCTTGAGAAAAGGAAAATATCCTGGGAAAGACAGAGAAAGAAATGCTGACTCTTTGAGAAGATGAAATTTCTAAAAATAGCAGAATCTCAGAGATGGGATTAAGATGGCAGAATAGAAGGAATGGAGCTCAACTTCTCTCATAAAGACTAAAAGGTTACAACCAAATGCTGAACAACCTTCAACCAAATGGACAGGAAATTTCAAAAAGAAACTACTCTAGTATACATGTAAGGATAACCTGACCCCCTTGCTGTACAGTGGGAAAATAAAAAAAATTGTTAAAACAAAACAACAACAAAAAAGAAACTACTCTAGAAGACAAAGAGGAGGACACATCAAGTGGTAGGAGGGGATTACACAATATAGGAAACTCCATAGCTCCTGGGTGGGAAGCCCACAGACTGGAAAGTAACTATCACAGAGACTCGCTTGCAGGAGTGAGAGTTCTGAGCCCCACATCAAACCCCCACTCATGGGGATCTGGCATTGGGAGAAAGAGCCCACAGAGCATCTGGCATTGAAGGCCAGTGGGGCTTGTGCACAGGAGCTCCATGGGACTGGGGGAAAGTGAGACCCCATTTTTGAAAGGTGCACACAGACTTTTATGTACACTGGGTCCCAGGGCAAAGCAAAGTCTCCGTAGGAATCTGGGTCAGAATGACTGCAGTTTTTGGAGGATCTCCTGGAAAAACGGGGTGACTGTGGCTTGTTGTGGGGGAAAGACATTGGAGGCAAAGCTCTCAGGAATATTCATCAGCATGTGTTTCTCTGGAGGTGGCCAGTTTGGGAAAATCTGGCCCCACCCATCAGTGCTGAGAAGACGCATGCCAAACAATAATCCAGGTGGGATCACAGCCCTACCCATCAGCAAACAGGATGCCAAAGACACCCCCCCAGGCACACAACCACCTTTAATCTCACCCAGAGACAAATCCCCACACATCAGAGAGATAGGAATCAGCCCCACCTACCAGTGGGTAGGCATCAGTCCCTCCCATCAGGAAGACTACAGCAAGCCCCCCACCAACTTCAACCACAAGGGGAGCAGACACCAGAAGTAAGAGAGGCTACAACTCTATTGTCTGCAAAAAGGTCACCACACCAAAAAGCTACAAAAATGAAAAGACAGAGAACTATAGCTCAGATAAGGAAGCAATAAAAAACTCCAGAAAAAAACAGCTAAGTGATCTGGAGATTGTCAGCCTCCAAGAAAAAAAACTGTAAACTGATGATGCTGAAGATGATGCAAAACATTGGAAATAAACTGGAGGAAATGATTGATAATTACAGGAAGCAATGAGCAAAGAAATGCAAGATTTAAAACTTAAGCAAGCATAGATGCAAAATACAATAACAGAAATAAAAAATTCATTAGAAGCAATCAACAGCAGATACAGGAGGCAGGAGAATGAATAAGTGACGTGCAGGACAGACTAGTGGAAATCACTGATGTGGAACAGGAAAGAGCAAAAAGATTGAAAACAAATGAATAAAGTCTCAGAGGAGTCTGGGACAACATTAAATGCACCAACATCCATATTATACAGGTGCCAGAGGGAGAAGAGAGAAAGAAAGGGACAGAAAAAATATTCAAAAAGATAATAGCCGAAAACTTCTCTAATATGGTAAAGGAACCACTCACTCAAATCCAGGAAGCACAATGAGTACCATATAAAATAACCCAAGGAAGAACACCCTGAGACACATATTAATCAAACTGACCAAAATTAAAGAGAAAGAGAAAATATCGAATGCAGCTAGGGAAAACAAATAAATAACATACAAGGGAACCACAATAACATTATCAGCAGATTTTTCAGTGGAAACTCTGTAGGCTAGAAGGGAGAGGCATGAAATACTTAACATGATGAAAGGAAAAAACCTCCAACCAAGATTACTTTACCCAGTAAGGCTCTCATTCAGTGTTGAAGGAGAGATCAAAAGCTTCGCAATTAAGCAAAAGCTAAGAGAATTCAGCAACACTAAACCAGCTTTTCAAACACTAAAGGAGCTTCTCTACGCAGAAAAGAAAAGGCTGCAACCAGAAACAAAAATACCACAAATGACAAGGCTCACCAGTAAAGGTATATATACAGTAAAGGTACAAAAATATCCATGCATAATTATGCCACCAAAATAAGAAATCGTGAGAAGAGGAGGGTACAAATGCAAGACACTGGAAATGCACTTGCAATTAAGAGATCAACAACTTAAAACAATCTCGTGAATCTATATAGACTCCTATATCAAAACTTCAGAGTAACTGCAAACAAAAAATCTACAATTGATACACAAACAAATAAGAAAAATCAATGCAGATACAACACTAAAGATAGTCATCAAACTGCAAGAAGAGAGAACAAGAAAAGAAGAGAAGAAAAAAGAGCAACAAAAACAAATCCAAAGCAATGAATAAAATGGCAATAAGAACATACATATCAATATTACCTTAAATGTGAAGGGACTAAACGCCCCAACCAAAAGACATAGACTGGCTGAATGGATACAAAAACAAGACCCATATCTATGCTGTCTTCAAGAGACCCCTTTCACTTCTAGGGACACATACAAATTGAAAGTGAGAGGATGGAAGAAAATATTTCATGCAAACGGGGATCAAAAGAAAGCTGGAGTAGCAATACTCATAACAGACAAAATAGACTTTAACATGAAGAATATTTTAAGGGACAAGGAAGGACATTACATAATGATCAAAGGATCAATCAAAAAAGAAGATATAGCAATTTTAAATATCTACGTACCCAACATAGGTTCACCACAATATATAAGGCAACTGCTAACAACCTTAAAAGGACAAATCAACAATAACACAATAATAGTGGGGGAATTTAACACCCCACTTATAGCAGTGGCTGGATCATCCAGACAGAAAATCAATAAGGAAACACAGGCCCTGAATGAATCAGATGGACTGATTAGACCATTAGACCAGATGGATTTAATAGATGGATTTAATAGGACATTCCACCCAAAAGCAACAGAATACACATTCTTCTCAAGTGCACTTGGAACATTCTCTAAGATTGATCACATTCTCGGCTACAAATCAAGCTTCAGTAACTTTGAGAAAATTGAAATCATACCAAGCATCTTTTCTGACCACAACTCTATAGGACTGGAAATCAACAACAAGAAAAAATCTGCAAAAAGTACAAACATGTGGAGACAAAACAACATGCTACTAAACAACCAAGGGATCACTGAAGAAATCAAAGAGGAAGTTAAAAAATACCTAGAAGCAAATGACAACAAAGATACCACACTCCAAAACCTATGGGATGCAGCAAAAGCCGTTCTAAGAGGAGAGTTTATAGCAATACAAGCCCACCTCAGAAAACAAGAAAAAGCTCAATTAAACAAGCTAACTTTACGTCTAAAGCAGCTTGAGAGAGAACAGACAAGACCTAAAGTTAGTAGAAGGAGAGAAATCAAAAAGATCAGAGTAGAAGTCAATGAAATAGAAACAAAGAAAACCTAGAAAAGATCAATGAAATGAAAAGCTGGTTCTTTGAAAAAATCAACAAAATTGATAAATCTTTAGCCAGACTTAGCAAGCAAAAAAGAGAGAGGACACAAATCAATAAAATTAGAAATGGAAAAGGAGAAGTAACAATGGACAACACAGAAATACAAAGGATCACAAGAGACTACTATATGCAACTATATGCCAATAAAACAAAAAATTTAGAAAAAATGGACAAATTCTTAGAAAGGTACAAACTTCCAAGACTAAACTAAGATGAAATGGAAAAAATGAACAGACCAATCACAAGAACTGAAATTGAAACTGTGATTAAAAAACTTCCAACAAACAAAAGTCCAGGGCCAGAGGGCTTCACAGCTGAATTCTATCAAACATTTAGAGAAGAGCTAAGACCTCTCCTTCTGAAACTATTTCAAAAAATCGCAGAGGAAAGGATACTCCCAAACTCATTCTATGAGGCCACCATCACCCTGATACCAAAACCAGACAAAGATACCACAAAAAAAGAAAACTGCAGGCCAATTTCACTGATGAACATCGATGCAAAAATCCTCAACAAAATACTAGCAAACCACATCCAACAATCCATTAAAAGGATTGTACATCATGATCAAGTGGGATTTATCCCAGGGATGCAAGCATTCCTCGATATCTGCAAATCCATCAGTGTGATACACCACATTAACAAACTGAAGAATAAAAACCATATGATCCTCTCTGAGATGCAGAAAAAGGCTTTGACAAGATCCAACACCCATTTCTGATAAAAACCCTTCTGAAAGTGGGCATAGAGAGAACCTACCTCAACATAATAAAGGCCATATATGAGAAACCCACAGCAAACATCATTCTTAATGGTGGAAAGCTGGAAGAATTCCCACTGAGATCAGGAACAAGACAAGGATGTCCACTCTTGCCACATAATTTTGGAAGTCCTAGCCACAGCAATCAGAGAAGTAATAGAAATAAAAGGAATCCAAATTGGAAAGGAAGAAGTAAAACTATCACTATTTGCAGGTGCTATGATGCTATATTCAGAATCCTAAGGACTCTACCAGAAAACTGTTAGTACTCATCAATGAATTTGGCAAAGTCTCAGGATATGAAAGTAATACAGAGACATCAACTGCATTTGTATATACTAACAATGAAAGATCAGACAGAGAAATTAGGGAAGAAATCCTGTTTACCATCACATCCAAAAGAATAAAATATTTAGGAGTAAACCTACCTAAAGAGACCAAAGACTTGTACTCTGAAAACTATAAGACACTGATGAAAGAAATCAAAGATGACACAAATAGATGGAAAGACATACCATTCTCTTGGATGGGAAGAGTCAATATTATCAAAATGACTATACTACCCAAGGCGATCTACAGATTCAATGCAATCCCTATCAAATTACCAAGGACATTTTTCACAGAACTCGAACAAAATATTTTCAAGTTTGTTTGGAAGCACAAAAGACCTACAATATCCAAAGCCATCCTGAGAAAGAAAAATGCAGCTGGACGAATCAGGCTCCCTGACTTCAGACTATACTGCAAAGCAACAATCACCAAAACCATATGGTACTGGCACAAAGATAGAAATATATATCAGTGGAACAGGATAGAAAGCCCAGAATTCAACCCACGTACCTACAGTGAACTAATCTATGACAAAGGAGGCAAGAGTATACAATGGAGAAAAGACAGCCCGTTAAATAAATGGCACTGGGAAAACTGGACAGCCACATATAAAATAATGAAATTAGAACATTTCCTAACACTGTACACAGAAATAAACTCAAAATGGATAAACAACATAGATATGAGACCAGATAATATAAAATTCTTAAAGGAAAACATAGGCCAAACACACTCTAACATAAACGACAGCAACATCTTCTCTGATCCACCTCTTAGAGTAATGACAATAAAAACAAAAATAAACAAATGGGACAATTAAAATTAAAAGTTTCTGCACAGCAAAGGAAACCCTAATCAAAACAAAAATACAACACACAGAATGGGAGAAAATATTTGCAAATGAAGTGACTGACAATGGATTAATCTCCAAAATTTATAAACACCTTCTATAGCTCCATACCAAGGAAAAAACAAACAGCCCCACCAAAAAATGGGCAGAAGATCTCAACAGACAATTCCCTAAAGAAGACATACAGATGGCCAAAAAACACATGAAAAGATGTTCAACATCGCTCATTATTAGAGAAATGCAAATCAGAACCACTATGAGGTACCACCTTACACTGGCCAGAATGGCCATCATCAAAAAGTCTACAAACAAGTGCTGGAACAAAAAGTCTACAAATAAGTGATAGAGAGGGTGTGGAGAAAAGAGAACCCTATTACACTGTTGGTGGGAATGTTAATTGGTGCAACCACTGTGTAAAACAGTATGGAGATTCCTCAGAAAACTAAAAATAGAATTACCATTTGATCCAGCAATCCCACTCCTGGGAAAACCATGAGTTGAAAAGGTACATGTATTCCAATGTTCATTGCAGCACTCTATACAATAGCTAAGACATGGAAACAACCTAAATGTGCATCGACAGAGGAGTGGATCAAGAAAATGTGTTATATATACACAATGGACTATTACTCAGCCATTAAAAGGAAAGAAAGAATGGCATTTGCAGCAACATGGATGGACCTAGAAAATTATCATGCTAAAGTGAAGTCAGACAGTGAGACACCAACATCAAATGCTATCACCTGCATGTGGAATCTAAAAAAAAGGACACAATGAACTTCTTTGCAGAACAGACACTGACTCATAGACTTTGAAAAACTTAGGGTTTCCAAATAAGGCAGGTTGTGCGGGTGGGGGGATGCACTGAGGTTTTGGGATGGAAATGCCACAAAATTTGGTTGTGATGATTGTTGTACACCTATAAATGTAATCAAATTCATTGAGTAATAAAAAAGAAAACCTTATCACCAAAAAAAGAGATATTGCTGCAATTTATGACAAAGAGTATTCTGCAAGTATTTTATTTACCCTAAGAGTTTTATAGCATCTGGCCTTATGTTTATGTCTTTAAGTTTATTTTTGTGAATGGCTTTAGAGTGTTCTAATTTCATTCTTTTACACATAGCTGACCAGTTTTCCCAGCATCACTTATTGAAGAGGCTGTCTTTTCTCCATTGTATATTCTTGCTTCCTTTGTTTTAACTTTAATTGACCATAGGTGTGTGGGTTTATTTCTGGACTTTCTGTACTATTCCATCGATCTATATTTCTGTGGTTTTTGTGTGTGTGTGTGTGTGTGTGTGTGTGTGTGTGTGTGCTGGTACCATACATTTATTTTTTATTTTTAATTCTTTTATGAGTGCACCCACTCCATATGGAAGTTCCTGGGCCAGGGATGGAACCTGAGCCACAGCTACAACCTATGCTGCAGTTGTGGCAATGCCAGTCAGGGATCAAACCCATACCTTCATAGCAACCTAAGCTGCTCCAGCCAGATTCTTAACCCACTGCACCACTGTGGTAACTCAAGAACCATTCTGTTTTGATGACCATAGTTGTAGTATAATCTGAAATCATGGAGCCTTATTCATTTAGCTCCATTTTTTATTTCTCAAGATTACATTGGCTCTTTGGGATTTATTGTGTTTCCATACAAATTTAATTTTTTTTGTTCTAGTTCTGTGAAAAATGCCATTGGTTAATTTGATAAGGATTTCATTGAATCTGTAGATTGATTTGGGTAGTGTACTCATTTTGACAATATTGATTCTCTCAATCCAAAAACATGGTATATCTTTCTATCTATATATATTTTTTTCAGTTTTTTTCATCAGCATCTTATAGTTTTCTGAGTATAGGTCTTTTGCCTCCTTAAGCAGGTTTATTTCTAGGTATTTTATTCTTTTTATGGCAGTGGTAAATGAGATTGTTTCTGTAATTTCTTTTTCTGATTTTTCTTGTTAGTGTTAGAAATGCAAGAGATTTCTGTGTATTAATTTTTTATCCTACAACATTACTGAATTCATTGATGAGCTCTAATGGTTTTCTGGTAGAGTCTTTAGGATTTTATATGAATAGTATGTCATCTGCAGACAGTTATAGGTTTACTTCTTTTCCAATTAGGATTATTTTTGTTTATTTTTCTTCTCTGATTGTAATGGCTAGGATTTCCAAAACTATGTTGAAGAAAATTGGCGAGAGTAGAATCCTTGTCTTGTTCCTTATCTTAGTGGAAATTCTTTCAGCTTTTCACCATTGAGAATGATGTTAGCTGTGGGTTTGTCATATACGGTCTTTATTAAGTTGAGGATGGTTCCCTCTATGCTAACTTTCTGGAGGGTTTTTATCATAAATGGGTATTGGATTTTGTAAAAAAGCTTTTTCCATATCTTTGAGATGATCATCTGGTTTTTATTCTTCAATATGTTAATGTAGTGCATCACACTGATTGATTTGTGGATATTGAAGAACACTTGCATCCCTGGGATAAATCCCATTTGATCATGATGTAGGACCCTTTTAATATGTTGTTGGATTAAGCTTTTTAGTATTTTTCGAGGATTTTTGTGTCTCTGTTCACCAGTTATATTGGCCTATAATTTTCTTTTTTGTGGTATGTTTGTCTTGTTTTGATGTCAGGGTGATGGTGGCCTCATAGAATGAGTTTGAGAGTGTTCCTTCATCTGCAATTTTTGGGGATAGTTTTAAGGATAGGTGCATGGGGTTAAGTTTCCAAATGAAGTGGCTTGGATTGCTGTGGAAATTTCAGTTTGATGCCTGGCCCAACAGGCCCATCAGCCTGGGTTAAGGCTGCACTGCAGCTATGGCTCAGATTCCATCTCTGGCCTGGAAACTTCCCTATGCCACAGGTGGGGCTGTAAAAAAAATTTTACTAGACTGTCTTAAAGATCAAGAACAGAGTGGCCTGTGCTGGTGGGATGAGAGGTAGGTTGTGCTGCCTGAATTCTCAGGAGGGCACATCAGTAGGTGCCCAGCAGAGCTATATTTTTTGGGTAAAGTTGAACTTTCATTTTGAGTAAGAATAAACATTATGCATATATATCAAAAACCCCACATCTTTATTTTTATGCATTTAGAATATTTTAAATACTTCTCAATATAAAAAGTTGTGTGAATTTTAAGTAATCTTGCCAAAGGTAAAGGGTTAGCTATAAGAAAGTGTACATTGGATTGATTTATCACTCATGCCTTTTAAAATAAAGAGGAAAGTTTGGAAGTTGCAGACTGAATTCCTGGCTTACTTGGTATCATTCATGGTAAGTAGCACATTGCAGCAACAATCATGCTTATGACCAATATGGTCACTAGGTTGTCATTTTCAATAAAGAGCAAGCAGTATTGTCCTGGTTTTAAACCTAAAAAAAAATCACATAGCATTGTGGTTCGAAAAAAATTGCTTGATATGATTTCAATTTTTTTAAAATTGATTTATTTTAAAGTCTTGATTCATGGCCCAGGATTTGATCTATTTCTGGATAATGTTCATGTGAACTTGAGAAGAATGTGTATTCTTCTGCTTTTGGATAGAATATTCTATCAATATTAATTAAGTCCATCTGGTCTAATGTGTCATTTAAGGCCTATGTTTCCTTTTGATTTTCAGTCTGGATAATCCGTCCATTGATGTACTTTGGAGTTTTAAAGTCTCCCACTATTACTGTGTTACTATTGATTTCTCTTTTATGGCTGTTAGCATTTGCCTTATATATGAGGTGCTCCTATTTTGGGTGCGTATATATTTACAGTTGTTATATCTTCTTCATGGATTGACCCCTTGATCATTATGTAGCATTGTTCTTTGTCTCTTGAAACAGTCTTTATTTTAAAATCTGTTTTGAGACTTGTGGTTGACCGGGGGGGGGGGGGGGGGGGGGGGGGAGGGAGTGGGATGGGCTGGGAATTTGGGGTTAATAGATGCAAACTATTGCCTTTGAAATGGATAAGCAATGAGATTCTGCTTATCTCTGGGAACTATATCTAGTCACTTGTGATGGAGCATGATAATGTGAAAAAAAAGTGTATATAGGTATGTGTGACTGGGTGACCTTGCTATACAGCAGAAAATTAACAGAACACTGTAAACCAGCTAAAATGGAAAAAATAGAAATCATTAAAAAAATTAAGTCTTTTGTCTGATATGAGTATTGTTACTCCAGCTTCCTTTTGATTTCAATTTGCATGGAATATCTTTTTCCTTCCCTTCACTTTCAGTTTGTATGTGTCCCTAGAAGTGAAGTGGGTCTCTTATAGACAACATATATATGGGTCTTGTTTTTGTATCCATTCAGCCAGTCTATGTCTTTTAGTTGTAGCATTTAATCCATTTGAATTTAAGGTAATTATAGATATGTATGTTGTTATTGTCTTTTTGTTCATTGTTTTGGATTTGTTTTTGTAGATTTTTTTTCTTCCTTTCCTCTTTTGTTCTCGTCTTGTGGTTTGATGTCTATTTTTAGTGTGCTCAGATTCCTTTTTCTTTTGTTGTGTGTATATATTGTATATTTTTGGTTGGAAATTGCCATGATATTTTGATATTGAAATCTTTATATATATATACAAGATTGCTTTAGGTTTTTCATCTCAATTTCAAATACATCTCCAATATCCTACATTTGTACTCCTCTCTTCTCACAATTCCTGGTTTTGATATCACATTTGTGTGGATGATTTCCTACCTTTACTGTTTGTTTGCCTTTTCTGGTAGGCTTTCTCATTCATAATTTTCTTGTTTCTAGCTGTGGCCTTTTCTTTTCCACCTTTATAAGTTCTTTTAGCTATTGTTGAAAAGATGGTTTATTGGTGCTGAATTCTCTTAGGTTTTGCTTGTTTGTAAAGATTTTATTTCCCATTGAATCTGAAGAAGAGCCTTGCTAAGTGGAGTGTTCTTGGTTGCAGCTTTTCCTCTTTCATCACTTAAAATATATTGTGCCTTTCCCTTTAGACCTACAGATTTTCTGCTTAAAAATCAGCTGATAACCTTATTGGGATTCCCTTATATGTTATTTGTTGCTTTTTGCCTTTTAATATTTTGTCTTTGTCTTTAATTTCTGTCAATTTCATCAATATGTGTCCTGGAGTGTTCCACCTTGGGTTTTTCCTGTGTGGGACTCTGCACTTCCTGTACTTGGGTGATGGTTTCTTTTCCTATATTAGGGAAGTTTTTCAACTATTAATTCTTAAAATATTTTCTTAGGCCCTTTCTCTCTCTAGTCTCCTTCTGGGACTTCTATAATGATAGTGTTGGTGCATTTAATGTTGTCCCAGATGTCTCTTAAACTGTCTTCCTTTCTTTTCATTATTTGTCTATTTTTTTTGAGTCAGTGATTTCCACCATTCTGTCTTCCAGCTCACTCATCTGTTAAACTGCCTCAAACAATTTTCTACTGGCTCCTTCCAGCATATTTTTCATTGCATTTATTGTATTGTTTAACCATTTGTTCTTTATATCTTCTAGTCAATTGTTAAACTTTTTTTTATCTTCTCAGTCTGTGCCTCCATTCTTTTTATGATATTTTGGATCATCTTTACTATCATTACTCTGAACTCTTTCTCAGATAGATTGCCTATCTCCACTTCACTTAGTTGTTCTGGGATTTTATTTTGTTACTTCACCTGGAACACATTCCTTTGCCATCTCATTTTGTTTAAATTCCTATTTGTATTTGTATGAACACAGTAGCTTATTTATGTTTCTCAATCTTGGAAATGTGGCTATTTTTAGGGGATGTCATATGTATTCCATCAGTACACTTCTCTCTTGTCACCCAAAGGCCAAGGGCCAGCTTTTGCCATGGTAGGTTCTGACCTGCATTTGTGAACTTAGTTCCACAGCTGCAGGATTGTAGTTTCCTTCCTTATGGCATCTTTCCCCTGGTGGGTGAGACTGGTATAAAGTTTTGTAAATATTTACTGGCAGCAGGAGTATGTGCTTGCCCACTTGTGAGTGGAGCTTGTTTTGGCATTCTGTTGGGCAGGGTTGTGTCAGGAGAGGTGGCTGTGTGCTCAGGAAGTCTTTAGGCAGCCTGTCTGCTGATGGGTGGGCATATGTTTTCACCCTGTTGGTTGCTTGGCCTGAGGCATCCCAGAATTGAAGCCTGTAGGCTGATGGGTGGGGCCAGGTCTTGGTGGCTAAATGGTTACCTCCAGGAGAGCTCACACTGATAAATATTCCATAGAGCCTTGGCTACCAGTGTTCTTGTTCCCCTGGTGAGCCACAGCTGACTTCTGCCTCCCCAGGAGACCCTCCAAGACTAGCAGGTAGGTGTGACCCAGGCTACGGACTCACTGCTTTGGCCTGGATCCCAGGGCATGTGAGACCTTGTGTGTGCCCTCTAAGAGTAGGGTCTCTATTTCCCCTAGTCCTGTGAAGCTCCTTGACTCAAGCCTTGTTTGCCTTCAAAGCCAAATGCTCTAGGGTCTCCTCCTCCTGATGCCAGGTCTCCAGGCTGGGGAGCCTGACTTGGGGCTCAGAACTCTCACTCCTATGGGAGAACTTCTGCAATATAATTGTTTTCCAGTTTGTGGATCACCCACCCAGTGGATATGGGATTTGATTATATCGTGAGTGCTCCCCTCCTGCCATCTCATTGTGGCTCCTTCTTTGTCCTCGGGTGCAAGATATCTTTTTTTTTTGGTATTTTCCAGTCTATTTTGTCAATGGTTATTCAGCAGTTAGTTGTGATTTTGGTGTTTTCATGAAAGGAGTTAAGCTCAAGTCCTTCTACTCTGCCACCTTGTCTCCAAGGTGTATTACTAGGCCATCCTGGAGAAGATGGACTGAAGCTTGGAGAAAGCTACAGGATGGGAGAACTGTCAGAAGCTTGTTCAATGAAATCAAGCAAAGAATGATTACATTCTGCACCTGGGCTCTATCTGCAGTGGGACAATGGGCATCTCTCTGTAGTAACTTTTAATGGAATATAATCTGCAAAAAATATTGAATCACTATATTGTACATCTGAAACTAATATAATATTGTAAATCAACTACATTTCAATAAAAAAAGAGTGTGAATTCATGCCAAGGATAGAGCCTTTGTGTTTGTTCATTCCTACCCACTACCACCTCAGAAAGCATTCTTCTCCCCTCTCCTCTCCTCCTATCATATCAGACCAATCCCCTTAAGTCTGGCTTCAAACACTTTCACCCCTTGCCCCAGGCTGCACTGGTTCTACTAGCCCTGGAAGAAAACTCACATTTCTCATCCACCCTCCCTCTTTCCCTCTTTACCCTGCTATCCACCTTCCTCTCCAGTCAGCACTCTCCTCATTAGAGCACTCTCATGCTTCCCCATGTCCTGAGACGCAGGATGAGACCATTCCCTCCCATATTCTCTCATTTTCTCCTCTTCATTAATGGTAAAGCAACGGTAAAGGGCCTACAAGCCTGGCATCAAGAATACCTCCCATTCTTTGTGTTACTTAGATTCTTTGTGTCCAATTTCTGCGTGTTTCACTATGTCTCCCATTGTTTGTGTATTCCAGTTTCTTTGTGTCTCAATGTTTTAGTGTCACAGTGTTTGTGTACACCCTAGTGACAGTGTGTCAAAGTATTGTATGTTTAGCTTGTGTGCGTCCTATGTCTTTATGTCTTGGTGTTTTTGTGTTCCAGCATCTGGATGTCCTAGTGACTATATGTCCTAGCTTTTCTCTATGCCCAAGTGTCTATGTGTCTTTGGGTCAGCGTTTGACTATTCCAGGATCTGTGTTTCTTGGTGTTAGTATTTACCCTTATGTATAAATGCCAGTGTCTCTGTGCTCCAGTGTCTGTACATGTCCCAATGATTATACTGAACAGTGTTCTTGCCTTAGCATCTGTGTATACCTCAGATTCTTTGTTTTTCTAGTTTAAATATCTCCCAGTAGTTGTATATCTCAAAGTCTGTATTTTTTAGGGTCTGTGGGTTCAGGGTCTGGGTATGCTCCAATGACTGTCCTAGTCTATATGTCCCAGCGTGTGTGTCCCAAGGTCTCTGTGTTACAATGTGTCTATGTGTCCCACTGACCAAGAGTGCCTCTGTTTGTGTGTCCAGTCAATGTGTCCTATTGTCTGTTTCCCAGTGTCTATGCATCCTATTGACTGTATGTTTCAATGTTGTGTATTACCTGATGACAGTACATCCCAGTGTCTGTGTCTGTCTCTGTAAGTTCCAATGTATGTGTATGTGTTTCTCTGTCCCAGTGCCTATGTACCCTAGTAGAGTCTGTATATCACAGTGTTTATGAACCTTACTTTCTGTGTATTCCTCTGTCTATATGCCCCCAGTGCTTGTGTATCCCAATGCCTGTATTTCCTAGTGTCTGTGTGTCACAGAGCCTGTGAAAGTCCCAGTGTTGGTGTGTCTCAATGTCTGTGTGCACCAATATCTCTGTGTTCCAGTGCCTGTATATCCCAGTGTTGGTGCGTCCTAGTGACTATGCACCAGTATCTATATTCCCAGGTCTGAATGTCTCAGTGACTATAAATCCCCATATCTCTGTATATCAGAGTTTCTATGTGTCTTACTTTTATGTGTCTCACTTTTATGTGTCTCAGTGTCTACGTACTGCAATGTTTCTGTATACCAATTTCACTTTATCTCTATAAATGACTGCATTAATGTCCATGAACCCCCAATGTCTATGTTTCAAGGTCAGCATGTTGTTTGTGTAGCTTAGTTTCAGTATTTCTGTGTGTCTCAGTGTCTATCCCAGTCTGTGTGCCCTAGTGTTTTTGTACTAGTATCTGTATGTCTCAATATCTGTGAAAGAGAGTTCCAGTGTCTATATGTCCTAGTGTCTGTACAAGTCTCAATGACTATATGTTCTAGTGTCTGTCAATGTCTGTATGTCCCAGTGTTTGTGTGTTCCAAGGTGACTGTGTGCTGCAGAGTATGTCTGTGACTATGCAACAGTCTCTGTGTTTCAAAATGAATATGTGTCACAGTGTATATATAATTCCCAGGGCATGTAGATCATAGCCTCTCTTTACTCTAATGCCTAGGTGTCCCAATATCTGTTTATGTCCTGATGAGTGTTTGTTCTAGTGTCTGTGTGTTTTGGCATCTCTGTATGTTCCAGTGTCTGTGTTACTCAATTTCTGTATGTCCTGCAGCTTGTGTACCCCAGTGACCACTTACATGTTGCATATGTCACTTAGTTTCAGTGTTTCTATGAACTTCAGCACCTTTACACCAGTGCCTATGTGTTACAATATCTATTGTATGACCCGGTTATGTGGTTGGTCCATGTGTGTATGTGCCTCAATAACTGTATGTCACAGGGTGTATTCCAGTTTCTATCTGTTATGATTTCATTGTACCTCAGTGTATGTATATTCCAATGTTTTCTTGTTCCACTATTTGTGAGGCAAAGTGTCTGCGTGTCTCAATTTTTTTGTATCTCATATGCGTATGACTCAATATCTATATTCTATTATCTGTATGTCCCAGTCTCAGAATGCTACTGTGTATCACTGAGTTTCAGTTTTTGTGTGCTTCAGTCTCTGTACCCAAGTTTCCTTGTGTTCCAGAGGTGTGCATGTTCCAGTGTGTGTGTGTGTGTGTGTGTGTGTGTGTGTGTGTGTGTGTGTGTTTCCCAGTTCTATGTGTCCCTCGGTTTGTGTATCCCAGTGGCTGTATATACCAATACTTCTGTGTGGCAATGTCTGGTCACATTGTCTCTGTGTGCCAGCATCCCTGTGTTCTGTTCTAGTGTCTATGTGTTAGGTATATTCCAATGTTTGTATATTCCAGTGTCTGTCTGTGTGTCAGTGGTTGCCTATATTTCCCAATGGCTGTGCGTATCTTAATATCTCTATAAGTAAGTGTTTGGTTGTGTTCCAGTGTCTATGTATATTAGTTTCTCAAGGTTTCTGTGGCCCAGTGACTCTATGTTCTGTTGTCTGTGGTTTCTATTGCATATTGTGGTCTAGCATCTGCATATCCTTGGCTCCCTGTAAGACTGTGAGTTTCTGTGTCCCATTCTTTTTGCACCCCTAATTAGTCACTATGTTTCAGTGTCTGTATAAGCACATCTCTGGGTGTCCCTGAGCCTCTGTCTGTATTCCCCTGCTTCTATGTTCTTGTTTCTGTGTGTTCCTGATCTCTGCATTTTAGTGTCTGTGCATTCTTATTCCTGAATGTGCTTGAGTGATCTGTGTGATCTAGTGATCTGTGTTATCTAGATCTTTTGTGATCCAGTGTCTGTGTCTCCCTGTCTCTGTGTACCCATGGGTACTTCATGTCTGTGTCTGGGAATGCAATGAACATTTCTGTTTGAGTGTTTGTGCATCCCTTTCTCTGTACATTAGCGACTTTTTGTGTTCCTGAGTCTGCATGCCCCTGAACCTTTTCATGTGATCTAGGACCTAGTGTCTGTGCATCTCTGGATCAGGGCACCTGTGACCCTTTGTGTTCCAGTATCTATATGTTTCTGTTTCTGTGAACCTTAAGTTTTGCATTTCCCTGAACTTTTGTGTGTATAAGTGTGTCCCAGAGTTTCTGTATTCCTCTGAGTGTCTCTCTATGAGTGTGTGTGCTTGTGACTCTGCATGTGCCTACTTCCATGTGGTCTTTGTTGGTGAGTCCCTTAGTCTATGCATATCTTGGATTTGTCTCTATATGTCTGTGATTTGGTATTTATCCTACTTCTCCATTTATTTACTCCAGGTTTTTCCAATATTTCTGTATTGTTTTCTTGATGTTGCTGTGACTGTGTCTTAAGTTGCTCTTTGCCTCAATACCTCTCTTTCTTAATTCATGGATTTTTTTCTGGATTCCCATGACTGTATTCTTGTCTCTGTGGGTCTGTTTGTCAGGGTGTCTCTTTATATCTGTTCCTCTTTCAGTCTTACTCTGTCCCTGGTTTTGTTTTGATCTGACTCACCACCTCTGTGTCCCTGTCTTTGTTTGTGTCTGGTGTCTGGATTCATGTCTTTTTATTTTTGGCCCTCTATCTCTGTGTCTCTGAGTCTGATTCACTGTCCCCATCCCTTCATTTGCAGCTTGGTTGCCTTTTCGTGTATCTCTATTTCTGGGTATCCCCAGGGGTATCTTGATTCTGCGCCTCTGCCCATTCGCAAATGTTCTGTGTGTCTGTTTCTCTGTGTCTGGGTTTCTTTGTTCCTATCTTGACTCTTCAAGAAGAGTGTCTGTTTCTGTCCCTATGTTTAGCCTGTATCCATATGACTGTGTTTGTGGGTTCACATCCTCATGTCTAATTGTTCTAGGATCTCTGTCTCTGAATTTCTGTGTCCCTATCACTGTCTCACAATTTTCCCATTATTTCTGGGCCTCTATCTTGCCTGTCCTTATGTCTCTGTTACCTTGGCTGAACCCTGTCTCTTTAGTGGTGTTTGCCACTCTTCAGGTGTCTGCATCCTCATGACTGTCACTGGATCTCTGAATATATAAGTCTGTGCTCTTGTCTTAGTGTGGCCTTCTGCATATGCCTGTACCTTGAATCTTTGTCACCAAGTCTGGGTCTGTGTAATGTCTCTGTTTCTATGTCATTGTGGGTCTCTGGTATTATATATCTGTGTTCTCTTCTCACCTTCCACTCTATGTCTTCATGACATCATATCTCTGTATTTCTACCTCTCTGTTCTTGGAGTCTTGGAGTGTAGTGTTGATCAAATCCCCCTGTGTATCTCTGTGTCCCTAGGTATCACTGTGTGTCTTGACCCCTCTGCTCCTATGTCTGGATATCTGTAAATCTCTATCTTTTCAATTGTATGTTGTTGTGTCTCAGTGTCTTCACATTAGTCACTGTGTGCCTGTCCCAGAGTGACCCTATTTTTGTTTCCCTGCCTCTTTGCTTGCGATGGGGACAGCACCTCAAAATGAGGATACAGAAACCCGGCAAGAGATCATCTGTTACTCTGGGTGCTGTCACTCTGGCTTCCTGTCCCCCTATTTATATGTCTATGTGCCCCTATGTCCATTCTCTTTATTTTGAGATCCTTTGTTTCCATATGTCTCTATTTCTATATCCCCAACCATGACTGTGTCCTTGTTGCTGTCTTTCTATGTGTGATCCTGTGTCTTTGGTGGTATGTATATCTGTGTATCTACTACTGTGTCATGAGATCCTTTTTTGTTCATTCATTTAACAAATATTTACTAAGCACCTACTACGTGCTAGGCACAGGGGATACATAGATGATTCAGAAAAGGTCCTTGCTCTCAAAGAGCTCACAGTCTAAGTCAAGGATCCATACAAATAAATAGATCATTACTACACAGTATAAGTAAGATTGAATGGATGGGCAGTGAGCTATGGGAATACCGTGGGGGACCGAACTCAATTTATGGGAGAGGTCAGGGAAGGCCTCCTAGAGAATATGACAACTAAGGCTTGGAGAATGCATAAAATTTACTTGCATGGAGTCAAGGAAGGGAGTCCCACACAGAAGGTAAAGTGCAGGCAAAGGCCCATTTTTGGAGAGCATATTTTTTTAGAGGAACTCCAAGAGCTTTGAAAATGCTATGGGAGCCAGAGAAGGTTGTGAACAGGATTGTTGACTCAGTTTTTTGTTTAAAGGAAGTCACTTCTAAGGCTGCCGTGGAGTATGGATTGAAGAGAGTAGAGACTGAAGAAAGTAAGGACTGTAAGGAGGCTGGAGTCCCTAAGCCTATAGGTCCATAGATTTGCATGTCTCTCTGTGTTTGTGTGTTTTGGTGTATTTATGTCACTTAGTGCATGTGTGAGTGTATGTCTTTGTCTGTTTCCATGTGTTTGGGTCTTTGTTCCTGGATCACCATATACCCTTGCCTCTGGATCTCCCAAACTCAGGTCTCCTAGCTCTGGCATTCAGGGGCCCTCACAGGACATAGGCAAAGTAGGGGTGGCCCAGCAGCTGCTGTACATGAGGGTGCTTCACCAGCCAGCAAGAAGCCCAGAAGGGTGGCAGCCTTGGTGAGTCCTTCACCAGCCTCTTGCCTAGGACCACAGACACATCTGAGCCTTCATGCCTCCTCAGGGTTGGCCCCATAGGCCCTGCCACCAGCTGGATGTCTGCATGCTTGAACTGCCCTAAGGGAGAGAAATGCAGTACCAGTCAGGCAGTGACCCAAGTCCCACTGAGAGGTCTGCAAGGATCCTGAAGCAGGGAACCTAGAAGGATAAGTGGGAGGGAGGATAGGCAGCAAAGGCCTGGAAGAGAGAAGAGGTTGGGCATTGTGGAGGAACCAGATGGCTCAGGAGTTTAGAATGAAAGTAGAGAGCTAAGGTGGATGAGATGGCAGTAGAAGGGGTATAGTCTGGCTTGAAGGAGATAACAAGGCAGATTGGAGGAGTCAGGAGGCTCAGAGGAAGTAAAAACATCTGTCCAACCCACCATCACTACCCAAACTCTTTGGTGTGGGCCTCTGCCTCAAGTTCTGCTAGTGTCTTCTGACCTACAGTCTGGCTTCCTGCAATCCTCTTTTTACAGCTGCCTCATGAGGGATCTTTGTAATACTCAGGTCTGACTGTGTCTTTCCCCTGCTTTTGACTTTTGTGACTCCCATTGTCTTCAGAATAAAGCCAAATACCACTCCAACTCCATCTCCTCCAATCTCTGTTTTTTCCTCTACACATTTGCTTAGCCTTCCAGACTCAGTGTGGGTCTCTCCCCTAAAGGAGATCTTTCTTGAGCTCCAAGGCTAGACAAGGTGTCTCACCCTAGGTTCCTCCTGCTCCTTGGACTGCTTTCTGTCTAGTATTGATAACTCTCTGTGATCATTATCCATGTCTGGGTCTGTCTTCTCCCTAGACCAGGAGCTCCCCAAGGGCAGAGCTTGGCTCTGATTTCTCTTTGTGGTTTGTGGGTTGAGGTGCTGGCTGTTCACTGTCCTTTCACATTGTCAGGGTCTCTCTTGGGACTGGTGCTCCCTGGATATTGTCAGCCTTAGTTACACTTACCCAACAGGCCACAGGCCAAGGGGCTGAGACTTGAACCATCGACTACACAGAACCCCAGGTGGGGTAGTTGCAGGGTGCTGGGGTTCTGGTAGCAGTCCCGGAGGACTAGGAACTCAAGGTGATGTCCAAGGCGGAGGGTGAGGCGGGCTGCAGCAGCCACATGGAGCTCCAGATGGGGCTTCTTCAGTAGGGCAGGCTGGTCCCAGGACAAGAGCAAGGTACCCTCACCTTGCACAGATATGTAACTTCGGGTGATGGTGATAGTGTAGACCCAGGGTTTGTCTGTAGTAACTGTGATTGTCTGGAAGTAGATACGGATCTGGTCCTTGTGGCCTGGCCTTGATGGTGCCCCAAGCAATTGTCCACGCACATGCAGCCCTAGAGGGAGAGTGGGTGCTGGGAGCACAGTCTTTCACTTGGTCATCCACATGGTCACCCACAGCACAAGAAATGGGAAGTTTCGGGGCCTGAAGTTCAGATGAAGTGGTGCAGATTTGTGGTTAGAGCTAGCTCCTGAAGAAAGTGTTTCTACCACAGATCATCTACTTGCTCCTTCCTGTGCAGTGTGTTGGCATGTTTATGCATGCACATGCTTACATAGCGGGGCCACTTGCATGTACATGCTTTCCTCTGAGTTTGTAAATATGTGTGTTTGGATCTATTCATATGAGTATCTCTGGGCATATCAGTGCATCTGCATATTTGGGAAAGGTGCTATGGTAGGGTAGGTTTTTTTTTTTGTATGTTTATGTGTCTCTGGATATTTTGGTATTATATGTATTGGTGAATAATTTATGTTGTGTGTGTTTGGTTGTGTGTTGGTACCTATATATATCTGGGGATGTCAATGTGTATTCTTCTAGCTGTATGTCATGGTATTTGTGTGCACTGGTATATTTTATATGTCTAGAGTAGCAGAGTATATGTGCCTGTGTGTGTTGAATTCTTGTGTACCTGGATGAATCTGGGGTTATCAGTGCCTGTGTGTCTGAATGTGTTGTCATATGTGTATATCTGGGCATATACTGTGCACATCTGGATGTATGTTTGTATGTTACTGTGTATAGGTGTGGAAAGTATCAAAATATATGTGTCAGAGTATGTATTTGTGTGAGTTTACTGTATGCCCTGGATTGTTTGTATTCTTGAGTATCTTGTGTTAGAGTATATTAGTGTTGTTTTCTTGTGTCTGGGTACATAACTGTGCATTAATGAGGTGCACTTCTATGTGTTTGTATTAGTACACAAATGTCTGGAGTGTTGACATGTGCATATCTAGTTGTGGAGTTATATGAGGTAGAGTTTTTGGGGCTCTCACCTGCCTTTAGGTCATCTATGAGCTGTAGCAGGTCCCCTGGGCACCCATCCAGTGTAAAGCAGATCCTCTCTTCTGAGTGTTGGATGTAGATCACAAACAAAGTGGGGGTCCCCATCCACTACAACACAAGAGACACAACCCTGAGGTTAAGGCCCTAGAAGGAATTGGAGAGGAAGAGAAGGAAGGAGAGAGGAGGGGAAGGTAGGATACCATGTCTATTATCCCAGAGAGACAGACCAGCACCAGTCCCACTGCACAAGTTGTCCACTCAAACAGAACAGTGAGGGTGGCTGGCTTACCTGAGGATGAGAAAGTGAAGATACTTGGCAGTGTGCCTACAAAATAGAAGGGGACTGTGTTGGTAAGAGACTTACCTATTGCATTCCTAGGAACTCTGGATCCCCTGGCCTCTGAATCACCTCCTCCCAGATAAAAACCAAATTCCACAGCTCAGCATTTAAGTCTTTTCTGAAATTTAGTCCTGCCTACCTCTCCACTTTTCTCTGCATGATCCAGCCCAACTGAGGTGACTCTTCTTATGAATGCCTATCTTATCTTGCTAGTGATCCTTTGCTTCTGTTTTTTCCTGCCACCTGGAAAGTTCTCTTTTCCTTTAGCTACCAAGGATTGATTTCTAGTTTTTTTTACAGGCCAACTCAAATGCTGTTTTCCCCTGCTCTCTGCTTGTGGTAGGTATAATTCTAAGATGCCAACCCCCCAAAATTTCCCAGTGTATACACCCTGTAAAATCCCCAGGACTGTGATATGATGAGCTATCACTCTCATAAATAGGTTAAGTAATGTGGGCATTTGATAAAATAGGAAGATTATCCAGGTGGGACTGATTTAATTTCTCAAGCCTCTTAAATCTGGGTCTAGAGCTCAGAGACAGAGAAATCAGAGAGGTCTGAAATATGAGAAGGATTTGACATGAGGGAGATTCTCCATGGCTGTCTTTGAAGATGGAAGGGGTCATGTGGCAAGGAATGTGGGAAACCTATAGGACCCAGGTGGCCTATAGAGCTGAGAGTGACTGCTAGCCAACAATCATCAAGGAAACAGGGATCTCAGTCTTATGAAGAACTGAATTCTTCCAGCAACCTGAATGAATGTGGAAGAGGATGAAAACTTAGTCTACTGAACATCTTGATTTCAGTCTTGGGTGGCCCTGAGCAGAGAACCTAACTAACTTAGACTTCCTGCCAATAGAACTGTGCGATAATTAATGGGTGCTGTTTTAAGCTACTACATTCATGGTAATTTATTATGCAGCAGTAGAAAACTGATACATTTCCCCTCCTCTGGGCTCAAGCAATGCCTATGAAATTCTAGCTGAATTGATGTGAAAGCTCAGGGATCTTTGTCAGGGGAGCTCTTTGTTCACCTTTTGCCAGTCCTGCAGAACTTCCCTGAGATTCCATGCTGCCTCTAGCTCCTCCAAGGATCTCCTCAGAATTTCTGTCCCAATGTGAATTTCCTGCCAAACACAAAACATATAAAAGAAATTGTTCACACTCTCAGGGCAAAGATGCCCTCGGCCTACTAAAGGGCACATCTTCCTTCTGATCAGGAGAGTTCTAATTGGCTTTCTAAATGGATCTGCACATTGCTAAGACTGAGACCTTAGTTCTCCATTTCATCTTAGTCCTTTAAGCTCAGTTATGTTAAAAATTCTTCCTTACAGCATTTATGCATGTATTCGACTGTTCTTTTATTTATTTATTCAGGCACTGTTTAAGCATCAGGCATATGGTAGTGGAAAAGGAAGTCTTATTTCTGACCTGGCGAACCTCATATTTTACTTGGGGAGGCAGACATGAATGAAATTATAATTACCAATGCTGATAAGTGCTATAAGAAAAACATAATATATTGACTAAGGGACTTATAGGTACTTGATGTAGTCTGGGGTAGTAGGAAGGGGTGAAAAGGACATTTGAGCTGAGATTTAAGACATGAGCTGGAGTTTGAGTGGCAATTGAAGAAATGAGCGTTGTAGGTAAGGGTCAGGGCAAAGCAGGTGAGAGCAATTATCAAGCAGGGGATACAGCTTGGTCCCTGAGTAGAGGCAGGGGTGGTGGTATGACCGATTGGAGGAACAGAGAAGCCAGTGGGGCTTGAGTTCAGAGGGTGAGTAGGAGAAGATGAGGGGAAAGAAGTCTTGAGATGGAGGACAGATTATGTAGGGCTTTGTAGCCCATAAAGAGGACTTTGGACTTCATTCTAGATGTGATGGGAAACTCTTGAGGGGAGTTAAGTAGGGAAAGGACATGAAGTGATTTATGTTTTTAAATGATTCCTTTGGCTACTGGTGGAGAATGGCAAAGAGAATCTCTCAAGAGAGGAAACAAGAAGACCAGTAAGACCAGTGAGGCAGCTGTAACAGTTTTCTAGGTGAGGCACAATGGTAGTCTGCCCTAGGATAGTGTCAGTTGGGGTGGTGAGAAGTGGGTACATTTGACAAACATATTAGAGATAACATTGTCAGGAATTGAAAATGGATAAGATATTGGGAGGGAGAAGGGTGAAGGATGGGATATTTCAAGGATATCATGCCCAAATTTCTATCCCTGTGACTTATTGCCACCACCGGCTAGCTCTAATCCTGCCCTATAAGGTACCCAGGAAATGTCACTCCTCTCAGGAAAGCAGAATAGTGAAGTGGTACATCACATTCAGTATGGGACCAGATTATGTAGGGTCAAATCTCTTACTAGTTTTGTGATGTGAAACAAGTTGCTTCACTTCTCTGTGCTTCATCTTTCCCATGAGTAAAATGCAGGTATTAACAGTTTTTTGGTGAGGATTAAATGAGGACTACAAGTACAACATGTAGGGCACTACCTGCACATAGGAAGAGCTAAAAATGTAAAGTGTTATTATTTCACAGTCTTCTGGAAATTTAAAGGCAATTTTCATCATCTTCCCAAATTTGAATAGCCCTCACATTAAGCAAGGCTGTTCATAGTGCACAAAAAACCAGTCAGACCTTCTTTTCCCAGTAATAAGCCACATCCCTTCTCTGCTTGAGAATTGTGAGCAAGTCTCTTGTCCAACAAAGCAAGTGTCAAAGCCATAGTTTAGCTAATGTGTTTCTGTGCATACACAGGCTTAATATCCCTTCTCTCCCAGAGTCTATGTGCTGAAGCTCAGAGAAGTTAAGTTGCTGGTTCAAAGTCTAAAAACAAGCAGCTTGGATCACAAGAATATGTATAAGATTTGTACACTTTTAGTTCCTTGTGCTCCCCATTCATACTGCCCTCTTGTGATTTGGCCTCTTGCCCATGGAACTCACCATCTTTGTCAGGAGTGAGGAAGGTATAGAAAGCTGGTGTATTCAAGGACTCCACAAACTTGGACTCCACCACTAATTCAGGCAGCAGCTCTAGCTATTCAGGGAGAAGGAGGAGGCTGACTTCCTCAGGGAGGGCACTAGAAGGTGGCAAGACAGGCAGGTTTGGGGGACTGCCTTCTGGCATAGGCCCAGAGCTGTTGGGTAGGCCCATTGTCGGAACTTCTGACACAGATGATTGCAGAATTTGCCTGGTACCTTGGAGCTCTAGAAGTAGGTCATGTTAATGCCAGAGCCTTCCGAGGGGTAGCAGAGAGGGTGGGGTGGGGTGAAAGGGAGTAGGGAGGGGTTCTCCAAGGACAGAAATGGTCATGGTACTGCTGGGACTTGTGGGACTTGAGATTGTGCTTGGGAGTGTGCTTAGGCTCTGAGGAGGTGGGGGCCTGATTTTGGCAGATCTGGAGGTTAATGGGATTTTAGGTTTATTGGGGGCTGGGGTCCTAGTTTTGGGAAGCAATAAGCTTAGGGGAGTTTGGTGAAGCGAGACACTGGGTTTAAGAGGTGATGGGATTTTAGAGGTCTTGGGTAAGAGGATCCTGGGTTCAGGGTATGGCAGGTTGTTTGGGGTCTTGGAATCAGGAACACTTGCTTTGGTTTGTGGTGGATATTTGATGATCTGATGTGTGGAGACTCCAGGCTTTGGCTGTGACAGGCTTTTGAGTGACTGCGATATGAGTATCCCAGATTGGGGGTGTGATAGGCCATCTAGTTTAGGTTGTGATGGAACACCTGGTTTGGAATGCAGCAGAGTAGCTTGTTTCATGGAGCCAGCTTTGGGCTGGGATGGGCCAGGATTCAGCAGTGAGGCTTGTGTCTTGGAATTCATGGGTAATAGGGTACTAGCATCCTGGTGTAATGGCATGCTGGGCTTCAGAAGCAATAGGGCATTGGAATTTGAGGGCACAAGGTAAGCATGTTTTGTCCTGAATGTTGGCTGAGCCAAGGTGCCAGAATCCTGTTGTGCTGAGATTTTGGCCTTTGGGTGTGTGAGGTTGGATAGGGTACTAGGTTTCTGATCCAGTGACTCCAACTCTTTGGAACTAGGAATCTTCCTTGTAGAGGCAGGAGTAGTTGAGGTTAAGTAGAACTTTGGTTTCACAAGCCTTGATTTGGGAGAAACCTTGGGCACCAAGGTTGGCTGGGCTGTGCCTGCCCCTAGGCCATGCCTGCTAGTGGATGAGGGTGTGATGGTGCCTGGTCTATCTGTGATGAAAGTCTGTATCCTGGGTTCCTCACTGGCTTCTTTGGGCTGCACCATGACCAGTGAAGTAAGAGATGTGACAAAATTGTATTCAAGGGACAGGTTGAGGGCTTTGGCAGCCAGCAGGTGGCGAGTGGTGGCACCATGAGCTTGGAAGCGTGCCTCCAACAGCTCTCCAATGGTGATGTAGGCCCAGAGGCGATGTATAAAGTGGGCTACACTGGGGGCTGGCTCCCCTTGGCAACCAAAGACCTTCTGGCTTCTGTTGGTGGCCACTTCATTGTGGCGAGCCACAAGAAGCTGACCCTTGGGGCTGTGGGCTGCCAGGAGGATGCTCAGTTCCTGCTCACCTGGCTGCACTTGACCTGCCACCACCAGCTCTGAGCCACCGAAGTAGTTGGGGAAAAGTGCCCAAGGGGAGGCCCCAGCCAAGCCACCTAGGTAGTCCAGACGTACGTCTGCCAGCAGAGGCATGGAGAGCTGTTCATAGAGGCCCTTCAGCTGTAGGGCTGCATCTGCATCCTCATATATGCGCCTGGCTTTTCCTCGGTTCTCCGGGGACAAGCAATGCAGCAGTGGGAAATGAGCATCATATCCAAAGGCCAAGCTGAAAAGGGACACCTTGTTGCCCAGTGCCTGATGGATGTTGGAGAGGATCACACTGGGGGTTGTCATGCCAGCTGTGGGCTCCCTATCTGTCAGGAAGATGATGAGAGGGATCCTCCCCATACTGAGGCCCCTCCCAGGCTCCTGGTTGTTATGGTTCAGCACTGAAGCAGCTGCCAGCAGAGCTGCATTGATGTTAGTCCCTAATTGGAGAGCAGACTGTGAGACTATGGTTTCTAGTAACTTCTACCCCCATTGCAGACATACTGGGCACCTCACCAACTTCCCAGGCTCAGTCATATCTCTTTATCTTTGCTCATACTGTTTCTACTGCTTATCCTTCCTGACTCCCCACCCCTACACAAGCTCCCTGATATCTGACAATTGAGCCCACATTTCCTTGGCTTTTATCACTCCCTGTCTCAGAATGTGTTGCCTGTTTCCTGGAGGGATGTCTCATTCTCTAGTCAGATTGGCAGCTCCCCAAGGATAGCATCCCCACCTCAATACTACAGGGAGAAAAAGGGCTGAGTTGTCAGGAAGTGGTAGGTGGGAAGACTTCAGTAACTGTCTGAGAGAGGATTGATCAAAAGCCAAAATCAGGGCAGCAACTTGCTCAAATGCTTGGGGAAAAATCTAGATTATTGATAAAAATAAAACAAGAGTTTTAGCAAATTATTTTGAGCATGTGCTTTAAAGAGGAGGAAACTCAGGCCCAGAGAGGAATGTGGCCTAAAATACATGAAGAACTGTGCTCTTTCCACTAGGCAAAAGAACACAAAAGGATGAAGGAACATATTTGTGTAAAATGTAATAGTGATAGTTCAGATACCATGAGAGGTGAAGTGGATGAGGGAATGAAGGGAATGTTTCAAGAATTTCCCATGTCACCACAGCCTGCCCATTTGGGTGAGTAGGTCTCACACTTACAACCATCAGCTTCCGTGTGGCCCAGATAGTCCTTGGCACTGTGGACATTCTGAATGGTGGCCTGGATGGAGCCTCCAGCTTTCCAGACACTAACTGTGTCAGAAAAGGAGATGATGTTGAAGTAGTCACTGGCCTGCAGCTTACCAAGGATCACATTCATGGCCTTTTTAGTCTGTGGGATACAGATGAAGTAAAGAAGATGGACCAAGACCTGACGTCTTGCTCAGGACTGAGAGGCTTTTTCTAAATGTTGTATGGTTTTAACACTCTCTGACTCCAATGCTAAGTCTAGGATTCTCAGGTCAAAATGCCCTATAGGTGCTAATGGCCCAAAGCCTAGAACCTCAATGTCCAATGGTAACTGCTAGCTACATGTAGCTATTTAAATGTAAATATAATTTCGTTAGAGAAAAAGTAAAATTCTGTTTCTTAACTTGCCGTAGCCACTTTTCAAGTGTTCAATAGCCACATGTGGCCAGTAGCTACTATATTGGATACCTTTTAGAATATTTCCATCATCAAAAAGTTCTATTGGACAATGGTAGTCTAGAAGTTTCAAGCTCTATGCTTTCAGAGCACTAGGATTCATGTGCTCTATGTTTCCCGAACCATATGACCCAGGATTAAACTCTAAAGTTTAAGAGCTTTGTGATTCTGGGTATTTACAGGTACCTCTCAACGACTTTGCATGCTTTGGTTCTCTGTTCTATCTAAACTGTTCTACCTCATCCCCTGTTTCTCCCAGGTTGGTCTTCTCACCAGCTCTCAGATAACCTAGATTCCATTTCATCTCCAAAGCTTTGCCCTTTATATGCAGACCTTTCCACTTCCCCTTTACTTATATATAATGATTTTTATTTTTTCCATTATAGCTGGTTTACAGTGTTCTGTCAATTTTCTACTGTACAGCATGGTGACTCAGTTACACATACATGTATATATATTCACTGTTCCTTCTCTGGGCAGCCCTTTCTTGATTGCCTACTCTGACCTATGCCCTTCGCATCCAGACATTACATGTTCCAGTCTAATTGCTGACTATCTTACATGGAATGTTTTAATTTTCCATATAGGTATCGAGTCCTTTGAGAACAGAGCTTAGAATGCTACTTGCTCTTGGCTCCCTTCTCCATGACAATACTTAGTACAGGGCTAGGCTCAGGGAATAGGGTATGGAAATTCTAGTATTAGATACCATTTATAGACACTTGCTATGTTCCAGGCTCTGCACTACAGATGCATCAGCTCATTTCATTCTCATAGCAACACACAGAAGGAAGTACTAACATTATTCTCATTTTACAATTCTCATCGTACATTTAGGCTCATAGAAGTGGAGTGGCTTGCTCAAGTTCACACAGATAGTCATTGATGGACTGGGGACTCAAATCTGTATTTTGGAGGTGTTAATTCCAGTGATTTTAAGCACAATATATATCTTCATCATTTTATATAGGTGTGGTTTCTAGAAACCACGGAAAGGAGCGATGTGACCTGCCTTTCTACATCTTAAACTGATAGAAGATGCCTTGATTTTAAGTGGATCAGAATCTTTTCTGTCATGAAATGAATTCAGGGGACAGGTCACACATTCTCATAGAAGATGACATTTCCTGAGAATCTCCTGTTGTCAAGGGACAGGTTATGTTTTTAAAAGCATGTTGGTTAATCTTCTACTATTTTGAGAATTTCCAGCTGTCTTTCTGTTTTAAAACTAATTTCTAGCTTTATTCCATTGAGTCTGAGAACATACTCGGTATGATTTATATTCTTTAAAATTTGTCAAAGTGTGTTTTATGGCCCATAATGTAGTCTAACTTGGCAATGTCTCATGTGAGCTTAGGGAGAAGGTCCATTGTGCTGTTGTTGGATGAAGCATGTGTAGATGTCAGTTAGATTCAATGAATTGATGGCGCTGTTTAGTTTAATAATGTCCTTATGGATTCTCTGGATCTTCTTGCAGAATCTGTCTGTTTCCAATATAGGAAAGTTGAAGTTTTCACAATAATTGTGGATTCATCTATTTCTCCTTGCAGTTCTATCAATTTTTGCATCATGTATTTTGAGTATTATTAGATAAATATATGTTAAGAATTGTCATGTCTTCTTGGAGAATCAGCCCCTTTACTCTCATATAATGCACCTCTTTATCCATCCCTGATAATTTACTTTCTCTGAAGTGTACTTTGCCTGAAATTAATGCAACTCTTCCAGATTTCTCTTGATTAGTGTTAGCATGATATATATATTTTCTATCCCATTATTTTTAATCTACATATGTCTTTATATTTAAAATGTGTTTCCTGAGGAGGACAAGATGGCGGGGAAGTAGGGGGACACGCTCACCCTCTCCCACAAACACAACAAAAAAAAAAGTACATCTACAGAATAAATGACTCACACAGAACAGCAACCAATCACTGGCAGAGGAACCTAAACTCCAATAACGGCAAGTTCATGACATTACGGGGCAGAACGGGAGAAAAGAGGAGAGTGAGAGAAGGTGAATCCGAGCGGGAGGGGCGCTCCCGAAAGGGAACTGCGGAGGAGAAAGGGATCCCGCACCCTGGAAAGTCACCTACACAGGGGAAAGATCAAACGAACTGGAGGAATCTCCAGATGCAGAGAAGAGTGTAGCAGTAAGTTGGAGTACGGAAAAGCCGATCAAGAACCCAACGGACCATCTGAACTAGGGGCACAGTCACCAAAAATTGAGACGCCTGGGTGGGGGCTGGGCACCGAGACATCGGCTCCAGAGGTTAGTCCCTGAGAAAGGGCTGGGGGACGCCTGGGTGGGGGCTGGGCACCGAGACCTAGGCTCCAGAGGTTAGTCCCCGGGCTGGGGGCGCCGGCGGAGCAGAAACTGCTTGGGAGGTCTAGAAACCATTTGACGGGGCAGAGACTGCCTGGGAGACTAGAAAACAAAGCTGTCACAGAGGAAGGGAGCAATACTCTAGGGGCGGGGAAGTGGAAAGCTGCATCAGAGGGAACCTGGGAAATGAGCCTGGTCTGCGCCCGTGCTGGGGAGGGGAGAGAAGAAGGGGTGGGTCCCCATAGAATACCCCCCAAGCCACAGCAAGCTTACAGGCCCACTAGCTAGCTGAAAGCTGTGCTTCCCAGTGCATCCCCTCCCCCCACCCCCGCCACCCCCTATGCTCTCACCGGACCTGGGGCTGCCTGCCATCCAGGAGGGCTGGCCTCAACAATTGCCTGAAGCCTACCACCGCAGGGGCTGTCCCTGCACAGGCCTGCTTGCCCTTTGGAGGGGCTACACTTCCGCAGAGTAGCACCAAACACCACCAGCCCCCGAGAAAAGGCCTGCAGCCCAGAAAAGCTAGAACAAGCCTAGCCAGGCAGTGGATACATCTGCCTAATTCCTGGACAGTTTTTCTGAGTCAGGCTGCCCCAGGGAGGAGCCTCTTGGGTTTCCAGTGGCCTTGCTACCCGCCCAAGCCCCCAGGGGGTGCCCTAGTGGATCAGCTGCATAGGACTGCCAGCTCCAGGCAGGACCCCCTGCAGCCCAGAAAAGCTAGAACAAGCCTGGCCGAGTCGGGAAAAGATCTCAGATGGTTTTTCTCAGTCAGGCTGCCCCGGGGAGGAGCCTCTTCAGTTTCCAATGGCCCTGCTACCTCCCCAAGCCCCCAGGGGGTGCCCTAGTGGATCAGCTGCATAGGACTGCCAGCTCCAGGCAGGTCCCCCTACAGCCCAGAAAAGCTGCAACAAGCCTGGCCGAGTTGGGAAAAGATCTCAGGCGGTTTTTCTGAGTCAGGCTGCACCAGTGAGGAGCCTCTTCAGTTTCCAACAGCCCTGCTACCCACCCAAGCCCCTAGGGGGTGCCCCACTCCCACGAAATAGCTGCTCAGCACCACCAGCCCCCTAGAAGAGCCCCTGCAGCCCAGAAAAGCTGCAACAAGCTCGGCCAGACTGTGAAAACATCTGCCTACATTCTCAGGCCATCCTTCTGAGTTGGGCTGCCGTAGGGAACAGCCTCTTTGGTTCTCAGTGACCCAGATAGCTGCTCCAGCCCCCAGGGGGTGCTGCACTCCTGAGGAACAGCTGCCCAACACTGCCAACCCCCTGCAAGAACCCCACAGCCTAAAAACACCAGAGCAAGCTCTGCATGACCAAGTGAAATCTGCTACCATCGTGGTATGGACCTCCCAGTCCTGCCTGCCCTCAGGAAGTCCTCCATTGCTTCAAAGAAACACTGTTAGCCCCATCAACACTCCAGAAACGCCACACTGCCTCATAAAAGATTGACCAACATCGCCAGCCCTCAGGAAATCTTCCACGGCAGTGACAAGGCAAACACTGCCCGATCACGGAGAGTACAACTCCCTCAGGAGAAAGAAAACAACAAGCAAGATGAAGAAGCTGAGAAACCACCCCCAGTCAAACCAACAGGAGAACTCACCTAAAACAGTCCACAATGAAACAGATCTCTGCAGTCTGACAGACCTGGAGTTCAAAAGAGAAATAGTGAAAATACTGAAGGAATGAAGAGAAGATATGAACAGTAATGCAGATACCCTCAGAAAGGAACTAGAAAATATAAGGAGGAGCCAAGAAAACCGAGAACATTCATTTGCAGAGATGCAAACTGAACTAAGGGCAGTAAAAACCAGAATGAATAATGCAGAAGAACGAATCAGTGATATGGAAGATAGAATAATGGAAATCACTCAATCTGGTCAACAGACAGAAAACCGAATCAAAAAGCTGGAAAGCAATATAAGAGACCTATGGGATAATATAAAGTGGGCCAATCTACGCATAATAGGAATTTCAGAGGGAGTAGAAAAAGATAAGGGGATGGAAAATATATTTGAAGAAATTATCGCTGGAAACTTCCCAAATCTAAAGGATACTGGGTTCAAGATACAAGAAGCAGAGAGGGCCCCAAACAAACTGAATCCAAACAGACCCACAGCAAGACACATCATAATAAAAATGGCAAAAGTTAGTGATAAAGAGAGGATCCTAAAGGCAGCAAGAGAAAAACAGAATGTTACCTACAAGGGAACCTCCATAAGAATATCAGCTGACTTCTCTACAGAATCACTACAGGCCAGGAGGGAATGGCAAGAGATATTTAAAGTGCTCAAAGGAAAAAATATGCAACCTAGAATACTCTATCCAGCAAGAATATCTTTTAACATAGAAGGGGAAATAAAAATTTTCTCCAACAAACAAAAACTTAAAGAATACTGCAACACAAAAACCCAGGTTAAAGGAAATATTGAAAGCGCTTCTCTAAACCAAAAAGAAAGGAAGGAAAGGGAAGCCGAATGAGTCTTGCTCAGGAAAGCAACACTGCCCAGTTCTCACGTAGCCCTCGGCTGTGCATAGGGCAAAGTATGTCCTGGGCTGCCTCTTGCTCCCGTGCCCTGGTAGTTGGCTGTTGGTCTCCGTAGCTTAAAACCCACTACACACATTTTCTCCTTAGGGTGCCAGTCCGATTTCTCAGGACAAGCCTTGTTTTCCCACGCGGCGGCAGTCCACGCGGAGCAATCTAGGGACATCAGCCCCAATGTCCAATCGCAGACAGGGCACAAACCTAGCTCCTGGGAGCTGCTTCCTGGAACGGGAAACTCTACATGGAGATGAAACTCCAGCACCAATGCATCGTTTCCGAGGAAGGAAATCGTGCCATTTGCTCACATAACCCTACGCCCTTTTCAGGACAAAGGATGGTCAGCGCGTCCTCGGGCCTCCTGTGCCCCAGTCATTTTCTGGTGGTCTCCTTAGCTTGGAAGCCGCTCCAGATGGACAAGTCGACGCTCCTTCATGGACAAGTCTGATTTGGCATGACGATGCCTTGTTTCACATGCTCCAGACATCCACCCAGAGCCGACAACCGAGATCAAATCCTGGGTGAATCCCCGAAGGGGAACAAACCCAGCTTCTGTGAGCTGCACTCGGAAAGGCAAACTCCTCTCAGGGAACAAACGACAGCCCCAATGCGTCTTTGCTGAGAAGAGAAGCGCTTGCCCTTTCTTGCTAGCACTCTCTAGACAGAGTGCCAAGGAGGTCGGGGCTGCCTCTTTTCTCCTTGAGCACTGGTGGTGTGCCTGTGGTCTCCGTAGCTTGAAACCCACGGCAAACGTGTTCCCCTGCATGGGGACGTCTGATGTGGCATGGAAAGGCCTTGTTGTCACATGCCTCAGGAATCGACCCTTAGCCAGCAGGGGAGCAGCACCTAGGGCCAATCTCAGAAACAGCACAAAGCTGGTTTCTGGCAGCTGCACTATGGAAAGGCAAGCTCTACAGGGAACACACAACAGCCCCAATGCGTCTTCTGAGGAAAAACTTCTTGCCCCTTTCTCCCACAGGTGTATGGCTACCTCGGGCAAAGCGGGTCCTGACTGCATCTGGCTCCGTGGGCACGGGTAGTCTGCGCGTGGTCTCCTACGTTTGAAGCCAACTCCAAACAGTTCTCCTTAGGGGACAAGTCTGATGGGGCATGAAAATGCCTTGTTATCTCATTCCCAGAAATCCACCCTTAGCCAGATAGAGAGAGAAGAACCCTGGGTCAATTTCAGAAACGGCCTATAATAGCTCCTGGGAGCGGCATTCTGCAAAGGCAAACTCTACGCGGGGAACAAACCAGAGCCCCAAGGCGTCTTTGCTCAGGAAGGGAACACTTGCCTTTTCCTCACTTAGTCCTATGGGATGAAGTGGGCAAAGGAGGGCCTGGGCTCCCTTCGGCTCCCTGTGCCCTGCTGGTTTTCTGGTGGGCTCCCTAGCTGGAAACCCACTGCAAACGTGTTCTCTTACTGGACAAGTCTGATTTGGCTGTACATGCATATTATTTTCACATACCTATCCATCCAAACATAGCGAGTTCGGGAGGTCCTCCATACGTCAATCGCAGACAGGGCACCAAACTAGCTTCTGGGAGCTGAATTCTTGAAAGTTAATCTCTAATCAGGGAACAAAAAGCAGCTCCGATGCATCTTTGCTGAGGAAAGTGCCTTGACTTTTTATGACGAAGCCCTCAGCAGTCTTAGGGCAAAGGGCTCTTGGGAGCCTCTTGCTCCTTGTGCACTGGTGGCCTCAGGTGGTTTCCTAAGCTTGAAACCCACTCCAAATGTGTTGCCTTAGTGGACAGGGCTGACTTGGCCTGAAAGTGTCTTGGCTTCAAGTGCCGCACAACCACCCTTAGCCAGCTAGGGAGAAAGGACCCAGGGCAAATCGCATAAAGGAAACAAAACTAGTTTCCGGGATATGCACTTTGGAAAGTTGAGCTCTACTCAGGAACCACAACAGCCCGAAGGAGTCTTTGCTCAGGAAAGCAACACTGCCCAGTTCTCACGTAGCCTCGGCGTTGCATAGGGCAAAGTATGTCCTGGGCTGCCTCTTGCTCCCTGTGCCCTGGTAGTTGGCTGTTGTCTCCGTAGCTTAAAACCCACTACACACATTTTCTCCTTAGGGTGCCAGTCCGATTTCTCAGGACAATGCCTGTTTTCCCACGCGGCAGCAGTCCACGCGGAGCAATCTAGGGACATCAGCCCCAGTCCAATCGCAGACAGGGCACCAACCTAGCTCCTGGGAGCTGTTCCTGGAACGGGAAACCTACATGGAGATGAAACTCCAGCACCAATGCATCGTTTCCGAGGAAGGAAATGCTTGCCATTTGCTCACATAACCTAGCCCTTTTCAGGACAAAGGATGGTCAGCGCGTCCTCGGGCCTCCTGTGCCCCAGTCATTTTCTGGTGGTCTCCTTAGCTTGGAAGCCGCTCCAGATGGACAAGTCTGACGCTCCTTCATGGACAAGTCTGATTTGGCATGACGATGCCTTGTTTTCACATGCTCCAGACATCCACCCAGAGCCGACTACCGAGATCAAATCCTGGGTGAATCCCCGAAGGGGAACAAACCTAGCTTCTGTGAGCTGCATCTGGAAAGGCAAACTCTCTCAGGGAACAAACGACAGCCCCAATGCGTCTTTGCTGAGAAGAGAAGCGCTTGCCCTTTTCTTGCTTAGCACTCTCTGGACAGAGTGCCAAGGAGGGTCGGGGCTGCCTCTTTTCTCCTTGAGCACTGGTGGTGTGCCTGTGGTCTCCGTGCTTGAAACCCACGGCAAACGTGTTCCCCTGCATGGGGAGTCTGATGTGGCATGGAAAGGCCTGTGCACATGCCTCAGGAATCGACCCTTAGCCAGCAGGGGAGCAGCACCTAGGGCCAATCTCAGAAACAGCACAAAGCTGGCTTCTGGCAGCGCACTATGGAAAGGCAAGCTCTACTCAGGGAACACACAACAGCCCCAAGGCGTCTTTCTGAGGAAAAACTTCTT
Source organism: Phacochoerus africanus (assembly GCF_016906955.1). Taxonomy (NCBI): domain Eukaryota; kingdom Metazoa; phylum Chordata; class Mammalia; order Artiodactyla; family Suidae; genus Phacochoerus; species Phacochoerus africanus. Next base: position 53,066,859 of record NC_062560.1, read on the forward strand.
GCCCCTTTCCCCCACAGGTGTATGTGCCTACCTCGGGCAAAGCATGGTCCTGACGGCATCTTGCTCCGTGGGCACTGGTAGTCTGCGCGTGGTCCCACGTTTGAAGCCAACTCCAAACATGTTCTCCTTAGGGGACAAGTCTGATGGGGCATGAAAGCCTTGTTATCTCATCCCCCAGAAATCCACCCTAGCCAGATAGAGAGAGAAGAACCCTGGGTCAATTCAGAAACGGCCTATAAATAGCTCCTGGGAGCTGCATTCTGCAAAGGCAAACTCTACGCGGGAACAAACCAGAGCCCCAAGGCGTCTGCTCAGGAAGGGAACACTTGCCTTTCCCACTTAGTCCTATGGGATGAAGTGGGCAAAGGAGGGCCTGGGCTCCCTTCGGCTCCCTGTGCCCTGCTGGTTTTCTGGTGGGCTCCCTAGCTGGAAACCCACTGCAAACGTGTTCTCTTACTGGACAAGTCTGATTTGGCTTGACATGCATGTATTATTTTTCACATACCCATCCATCCAAACAAGCGGGTTCGGGAGGTCCTCCATACGTCCAATCGCAGACAGGGCACCAAACTAGCTTCTGGGAGCTGAATTCTTGAAAGTTAATCTCTAATCAGGGAAAAAAAAGCAGCTCCGATGCATCTTTGCTGAGGAAAGTGCGCTTGACTTTTTATGACGAAGCCCTCAGCAGTCTTAGGGCAAGGGCTCTTTGGACGGCCTCTTGCTCCTTGTGCACTGGTGGCCTCAGTGGTTTCCTAAGCTTGAAACCCACTCCAAATGTGTTGTCCTTAGTGGACAGGGCTGACTTGGCCTGAAAGTGCTGGCTTCAAGTGCCGCACAACCACCCTTAGCCAGCAGGGAGAAAGGACCCAGGGCAAATCGCATAAAGGAAACAAAACTAGTTTCCGGGATATGCACTTGAAAGTTGAGCTCTACTCAGGAATCCACAACAGCCCGAATGAGTCTTTGCTCAGGAAAGCAACACTGCCCAGTTCTCACGTAGCCCTCGGCGGGTGCATAGGGCAAAGTATGTCCTGGGCTGCCTCTTGCTCCCTGTGCCCTGGTAGTTGGCTGTTGGTCTCCGTAGCTTAAAACCCACTACACACATTTTCTCCTAGGGTGCCAGTCCGATTCTCAGGACAATGCCTTGTTTTCCCACGCGGCAGCAGTCCACGCGGAGCAATCTAGGGACATCAGCCCCATGTCAATCGCAGACAGGGCACCAACCTAGCTCCTGGGAGCTGCTTCCTGGAACGGGAAACCTACAGGGAGATGAAACTCCAGCACCAATGCATCGTTTCCGAGGAAGGAAATGCTTGCCATTGCTCAAATAACCCTACGCCCTTTCAGGACAAAGGATGGTCAGCGCGTCCTCGGGCCTCCTGTGCCCCAGTCATTTTCTGGGGGTCTCCTTAGCTTGGAAGCCGCTCCAGATGGACAAGTCTGACGCTCCTTCATGGACAAGTCTGATTGGCATGACGATGCCTTGTTTTCACATGCTCCAGACATCCACCAGAGCCGACTACCGAGATCAAATCCTGGTGAATCCCCGAAGGGGAACAAACCAGCTTCTGTGAGCTGCACTCGGAAAGGCAAACTCTCCTCAGGGAACAAACGACAGCCCCAATGCGTCTTTGCTGAGAAGAGAAGCGCTTGCCCTTTTCTTGCTTAGCACTCTCTAGACAGAGTGCCAAGGAGGGCGGGGCTGCCTCTTTTCTCCTTGAGCACTGGTGGTGTGCCTGTGGTCTCCGTAGCTTGAAACCCACGGCAAACGTGTTCCCCTGCATGGGGACGTCTGATGTGGCATGGAAAGGCCTTGTTGTCACATGCCTCAGGAATCGACCCTTAGCCAGCAGGGGAGCAGCACCTAGGGCCAATCTCAGAAACAGCACAAAGCTGGCTTCTGGCAGCTGCACTATGGAAAGGCAAGCTACAGGGAACACACGACAGCCCCAATGCGTCTTTCTGAGGAAAAACTTCTTGCCCCTTTCTCCCACAGGTGTATGGCTACCTCGGGCAAAGCATGGTCCTGACTGCATCTTGCTCCGTGGGCACTGGTATCTGCGGGTGCTCTCTACGTTTGAAGCCAACTCCAAACATGTTCTCCTTAGGGGACAAGTCTGATGGGGCATGAAAATGCTTGTTATCTCATTCCCCAGAAATCCACCCTTAGCCAGATAGAGAGAGAAGAACCTGGGTCAATTTCAGAAACGCTATAAATAGCTCCTGGGAGCTGCATTCTGCAAAGGCAAACTCTACGCGGGGACAAAACCAGAGCCCCAAGGCGTCTTTGCTCAGGAAGGGAACACTTGCCTTTCCTCACTTAGTCCTATGGGATGAAGTGGGCAAAGGAGGCCGGGGGCTCCTTCGCTCCCGTGCCCTGCTGGTTCTGGTGGGCTCCCTAGCTGGAAACCCATGCAACGTGTTCTCTTACTGACAAAGTCTGATTTGGCTTGTACATGCATGTATTATTTTCACATACCCATCCATCCAAACATAGCGAGTTCGGGAGGTCCCCCAACGTCCAATCGCAGACAGGGCACCAAACTAGCTTCTGGGAGCGAATTCTTGAAGTAATCTCTAATCAGGGAACAAAAAGCAGCCCGATGCATCTTTGCTGAGGAAAGTTGCGCTTGACTTTTTATGACGAAGCCCTCAGCAGTCTTAGGGCAAAGGGCTCTTTGGACGGCCTCTGCTCCTTGTGCATGGTGGCCTCACGGTGGTTTCCTAAGCTTGAAACCCACTCCAAATGTGTGTCCTTAGTGGACAGGGCTGACTTGGCCTGAAAGTGTCTTGGCTTCAAGTGCCGCACAACCACCCTTAGCCAGCTAGGGAGAAAGGACCCAGGGCAAATCGCATAAAGGAAACAAAACTAGTTTCGCGGATAGCACTTTGGAAAGTTGAGCTCTACTCAGGAATCCACAACAGCCAAATGAGTCTTTGCTCAGGAAAGCAACACTGCCCAGTTCTCACGTAGCCCTCGGCTGTGCATAGGGCAAAGTATGTCCTGGGCTGCCCTTGCTCCCTGTGCCCTGGTGAGTGGCTGTTGGTCTCCGTAGCTTAAAACCCACTACACACATTTTCTCCTTAGGGTGCCAGTCCGATTCTCAGGACAATGCCTTGTTTTCCCACGCGCGCAGTCCACGCGGAGCATCTAGGGACATCAGCCCCTATGTCCAATCGCAGACAGGGCACAACACTAGCTCCTGGGAGCTGCTTCCTGGAACGGAAAACTCTACATGGAGATGAAACTCCAGCACCAATGCACGTTTCCGAGGAAGGAAATGCTTGCCATCTCACATAACCCTACGCCCTTTTCAGGACAAAGGATGGTCAGCGCGTCCTCGGGCCCCTGTGCCCCAGTCATTTTCTGGTGGTCTCCTTAGCTTGGAAGCCGCTCCAGATGGACAAGTCTGACGCTCTTCATGGACAAGTCTGATTTGGCATGACGATGCCTTGTTTTCACATGCTCCAGACACCACCCAGAGCCGACTACCGAGATCAATCCTGGGTGAATCCCCGAAGGGGAACAAACCTAGCTTCTGTGAGCTGCACTCTGGAAAGGCAAACTCTCCTCAGGGAACAAACGACAGCCCCAATGCGTCTTTGCTGAGAAGAGAAGCGCTGCCCTTTTCTTGCTTAGCACTCTACTAGACAGAGTGCCAAGGAGGGTCGGGGCTGCCTCTTTTCTCCTTGACACTGGTGGTGTGCCTGTGGTCCCTGAGCTTGAAACCACGGCAAACGTGTTCCCCTGCAGGGGGACGTCTGATGTGGCATGGAAAGGCCTTGTTGTCACATGCCCAGGAATCGACCTAGCCAGCAGGGGAGCAGCACCTAGGGCCAATCCAGAAACAGCACAAAGCTGGCTTCTGGCAGCTGCACTATGGAAAGGCAAGCTCTACTCAGGGACACACAACAGCCCCAATGCGTCTTTCTGAGGAAAAACTTCTTGCCCCTTTCTCCCACAGGTGTATGCGCTACCTCGGGCAAAGCATGGTCCTGACTGCATCTTGCTCCGTGGAACTGGTAGTCTGCGGTGGTCTCCTAAGTTTGAAGCCAACTCCAAACATGTTCTCCTTAGGGGACAAGTCTGATGGGGCATGAAAATGCCTTGTTATCTCATTCCCCTTAGCCAGATAGAGAGAGAAGAACCCTGGGTCAATTTCAGAAACGGCCTATAAATAGCTCCTGGGAGCTGCATTCTGCAAAGGCAAACCTACGCGGGGAACAAACCAGAGCCCCAAGGCGTCTTTGCTCAGGAAGGGAACACTTGCCTTTTCCTCACTTAGTCCTATGGGATGAAGTGGGCAAAGGAGGGCCTGGGCTCCCTCGGCTCCCTGTGCCCTGCTGGTTTTCTGGTGGGCTCCCTAGCTGGAAACCCACTGCAAACGTGTTCTCTTACTGGACAAGTCTGATTTGGCTTGTACATGCATGTATTATTTTTCACATACCCTATCCATCCAAACATAGCGAGTTCGGGAGGTCCTCCATACGTCCAATCGCAGACAGGGCACCAAACTAGCTTCTGGGAGCTGAATTCTTGAAAGTTAATCTCTAATCAGGGAACAAAAAGCAGCTCCGATGCATCTTTGCTGAGGAAAGTTGCGCTTGACTTTTAGACGAAGCCCTCAGCAGTCTTAGGGCAAAGGGCTCTTTGGACGGCCTCTTGCTCCTGTGCACTGGTGGCCTCAGGTGGTTTCCTAAGCTTGAAACCCACTCCAAAGTGTTGTCCTTAGTGGACAGGGCTGACTTGGCCTGAAGTGTCTTGGCTTCAAGTGCCGCACAACCACCCTTAGCCAGCTAGGGAGAAAGGACCCAGGGCAAATCGCATAAAGGAAACAAAACTAGTTTCCGGGATATGCACTTTGGAAAGTTGAGCTCTACTCAGGAATCCACAACAGCCCGAATGAGCTTTGCTCAGGAAAGCAACACTGCCCAGTTCTCACGTAGCCCTCGGCTGTGCATAGGGCAAAGTAGTCCTGGGCTGCCTCTTGTCCCTGTGCCCTGGTAGTTGGCTGTTGGTCTCCGTAGTAAAACCACTACACACATTTTCCTCTTAGGGTGCCAGTCCGATTTCTCAGGACAATGCCTTGTTTTCCCACGCGGCAGCAGTCCACGCGGAGCAATCTAGGGACATCAGCCCCATGTCCAATCGCAGACAGGGCACCAACCTAGCTCCTGGAGCTGCTTCCTGGAACGGGAAACTCTACATGGAGATGAAACTCCAGCACCAATGCACGTTCCGAGGAAGGAAATGCTTGCCATTTGCTCACATAACCCACGCCCTTTTCAGGACAAAGGATGGTCAGCGCGTCCTCGGGCCTCCGTGCCCCAGTCATTTTCTGGTGGTCTCCTTAGCTTGGAAGCCGCTCCAGATGACAAGTCTGACGCTCCTTCATGGACAAGTCTGATTTGGCATGACGATGCCTTGTTTCACATGCTCCAGACATCCACCCAGAGCCGACTACCGAGATCAAATCCTGGGTGAATCCCCGAAGGGGAACAAACCAGCTTCTGTGAGCTGCACTCTGGAAAGGCAAACTCCCTCAGGGAACAAACGACAGCCCCAATGCGTCTTGCTGAGAAGAGAAGCGCGTCCCTTTCTTGCTTAGCACTCTCTAGACAGAGTGCCAAGGAGGGTCGGGGCTGCCTCTTTTCTCCTTGAGCACTGGTGGTGTGCCGTGGGTCCCGTAGCTTGAAACCCACGGCAAACGTGTTCCCCTGCATGGGGACGTCTGATGTGGCATGGAAAGGCCTTGTTGTCACATGCTCAGGAATCGACCCTTAGCCAGCAGGGGAGCAGCACCTAGGGCCAATCTCAGAAACAGCACAAGCTGGCTTCTGGCAGCTGCACTATGGAAAGGCAAGCCTACCAGGGAACACACAACAGCCCCAATGCGTCTTTCTGAGGAAAAACTTCTTGCCCCTTTCTCCCACAGGTGATGCGCTACTCGGGCAAAGCATGGTCCTGACGCATCTTGCTCCGTGGGCACTGGTATCTGCGCGGTGTCTCCTACGTTTGAAGCCAACTCCAAACATGTTCTCCTTAGGGGACAAGTCTGATGGGGCATGAAAATGCCTTGTTATCTCATTCCCCAGAAATCCACCCTTAGCCAGATAGAGAGAGAAGAACCCTGGGTCAATTCAGAAACGGCCTATAAATAGCCCCTGGGAGCTGCATTCTGGAAAGGCAAACTCTACGCGGGGAACAAACCAGAGCCCCAAGGCGTCTTTGCTCAGGAAGGGAACACTTGCCTTTTCCTCACTTAGTCCTATGGGATGAAGTGGGCAAAGGAGGGCCTGCCTCCCTCGGCTCCCTGTGCCCTGCTGGTTTTCTGGTGGGCTCCCTAGCTGGAAACCCACTGCAAACGTGTTCTCTACTGGACAAGTCTGATTTGGCTTGTACATGCATGTATTATTTTCACATACCCTATCCATCCAAACATAGCGAGTTCGGGAGGTCCTCCATACGTCCAATCGCAGACAGGGCACCAAACTAGCTTCTGGGAGCTGAATTCTTGAAAGTTAATCTCTAATCAGGGAACAAAAAGCAGCTCCGATGCATCTTTGCTGAGGAAAGTGCCTTGACTTTTTATGACGAAGCCCTCGCATTCTTAGGGCAAAGGGCTCTTTGGACGGCCTCTTGCTCCTTGTGCACTGGTGGCCTCACGGTGGTTTCCTAAGCTTGAAACACCTCCAAATGTGTTGTCCTTAGTGGACAGGGCTGACTTGGCCTGAAAGTGTCTTGGCTTCAAGTGCCGCACAACCACCCTTAGCCAGCTAGGGAGAAAGACCAGGGCAAATCGCATAAAGGAAACAAAACTAGTTTCCGGGATATGCACTTTGGAAAGTTGAAGTTGA